>NW_006399822.1:9825711-9901722 GCF_000299155.1 Elephantulus edwardii
AGTGACTGTAACACAGCAAGACGGACTGATACAGTGACTAACACAACAAGATGGGCTGATGCAGTGACTGTAACACAACAATTGGGTTGATGCAGTGACTGTAACACAGCAAGATGGACTGATACAGTGAATGTAGCAGGGCCTTGAGCATGACAGAGATCTTGAGGATAGAACAAAATAGGGAGGGCAAGGTTCAGTCAGATCTGTTGTTCCTAGTGTCATCATGAATCACAGTGGACTCAGTGATCCACCGCAACAGTAGCACCTACTACTCATTGACATTAAGTCAGAACCAATTCATAGTGGTTTCTCCATTGGATTTCCAATGCTGTCAATCACACTAAATGACATAGCCCATCTTTGGCAGAGTTTCTAGTGAATTCGAGGTGCAGCCTTTGACTTTGCCACAAGAACTTTCTTATCTTAGCAGAAGAAGATGCATCTATATCTCTCTGTCTGTGAAAACTGTGTTTTCTTTACAGCCTTGGCCATGTTAGTTATTGAGCCTTAAATTCTTCCTCAAGTCAATTCCAACTCCTGGTGACCCCAATGTGTTACAGGATAGAACTGAGTTCCATATGTCAAGAACCATGGTGGTGAATTGGTTAAGCACTGAGCTGCTAACGCAAGATCAGGAGTTCAAACCTACCAGCCCTTCCTCAGAAGGAAGATAGGGCAGTGGCTTCTGGAAAGATAACCTTGTAAACCCGCTGGCACAGCTCTACTCTGTCTTGTAGGGTCCCTGTAAGTCAGAATGGAGCCTGTGACAGAGGGTTTGGATTTGGTTAGTCTTTACAGCAGCAAATCACTGAGTCTTTTTTCATGTCACCACTGGGCAAGTTTGAACTCCCAACCTTTATAGATTATCTGTACCACCCAAGGGTCTTACTTTAATCCACTGGCAGAAAGCCGATTCGAACTCATAGTCACTTTCTTCACATACAAAAGAAATCCTAACTCAAATAGCTGTTGGGAGAAATGAATGGTGTATCTTCAGGAAGCTTTGCACAGCGCCTGCTAAAGAATCAAATGGCCAGTCACATTTACTATTGTGGTTATCATAATTACCATTCTTACACATGACCCTCCAGCAGGATTTCAGAGATAGTCAATATATGGGACAGGATTGCCATTTTTTCTTTCTCAGAGCAACTGGTGCATTCGAACTGCATGTCTGGGTTGGCAGCACAACTCCTTACCATGAAGTCACCAGAACTCGCTCATAATTATTACTATCAGGACATAACCAAAGAATCAAATGTTCTCCAACAATCAGTGTTTTCAAAGACTATTAGTTGTTTTAAAATGATATTTTGGAAAAGAAAATACTTTTTTCTTCTATTTGATGGTGAGCAGTTGTAAACTGCAAATTGATTTCTATCTCGAAATGACTTAGAGGGTGTTGGCTTTAGTGGATGACGGACACCCACCCACACTACAACCACGACTTCATTCACCCACAGTGGAATATAGAGCTGAAGGTCTGTAGGGAGCTAATATGACGATACAAATAACCTGCCCTTTTTTTGAGTCACCATGATAATAATTGACCTCGTCTCCACGAAATAGTAACTTGCATCCCATTTTAACCATGACGATAATCACACTGTATTTCATTCCATTCCTATAACAGAACGCAAGCTCTACACCTCTGAATTGTGACCTTTCCTCTCCATTGCCTGCCTCTGTTTCTGTGGGGAACTTATTACCTGTGAGTGGCTTGGAAAGAAAAATATTGTCAAAACAATTTGCCACATAATCACATTCTTTCATCTTATTTTCTCGTGGCCATCTTTGGCTTGGAAAAAAAAAATCACTTCAAACATTTCATCAACACACAGTGGCCAGTCCGAAGCCTATAGGGGGTCTGTATTCATAACAGAAGCCATCAGCATCTCGTTGAGCATCTCTAACTGGGTTCTGTTTATTTCTGGCTCTTCCATTTAGTTTAGTCCCATGCTGAATTGCTTGTTGGTTTTTTGGGGGCTTTTTAAATTTCTTTTTTCTTTTTTAACCTAATATATGCATCTAATCTATTCCTATTGAATTTTCAAAGCTAAATAAAGATAACTCTTTTGCACCATATTTCTAGACTACAGAACCTATCATTTTAGGAAACAAAAAAATATAATAAAAAATAAACAATAAGCTAAAAATCCCCTACTCTACTCAATTCAGAAAATGTTCTTCTTCATTCATCCATAAACCCCAAACAAATTGGATGTGTTTCAGGTTTTTTTATTATTATTTCTAGACTAGGTTCCTTACCTATAAGATACACTATTCCCAATCCTCATCCTTCTTTCATGAAAACATTTTCTGTAAGCAAAGTTGAATTGAACATGTAGCACATCAGTAAATTGATATTCAATGCTAACCTCCCTTGTCGTATTTACAGTTCAGGGCCAACTAAATTCATGGAAAATATATGACTCATAAATTAATGATTACAGCTCATATAATGATTTAGCTGTCAGGATCATAAGGCCTTTAACAAGATGAAATTTTACAAAGCTAAACTTGAATTAAAAAAAAAGAAAACTTTTAAAATTATGCTTATGTTTCTGTTTTCATATTTAGAATACAAAAACAACAGCTTGGTTCACTGTTTAAGAAGAGATAGTTCCATTTAACGGCAGCCATCCAAAGAACCCAGTAGTGCAGTGGGTTGTGTGTTGGACTGCCAACCATGAGGTCTATAGTTTGAATCCAACAGCTTCTTTACAGGAGAAAGATTGGCTCTTCTCAGAAATAAGTATTTCCTCAGAAACTTGATAAAGGGTCACCATGAATTGGCATCAGTTAAAGGGGAGTAGATTTGGTTTGGGGTTACACAGAACCAGAGACAGAAAACCTTTTTCCGACTAGGTGGATTCCAATTATGACCCGTCTGCTTCTCCACACTGCTGGCATGTTCTTATCAGGCCAGGCAAGTGTTTCAAGAGCCGATGCACACAGAAACACTTTACTGCACCAATCAATTGTGTACCAAGTGGAAAGAGTTTTCTGCCAGTAATACTCAAATACCTTGTGCTTGGCACAGATTCTTGCAGCAAATTTCCCAGAGACCTAACATCAAATTCAAGAGATATTTGTGGTTCCGATTTTGAAGAATTTTCAGAATAATGTTAATCCTCATCTAGTAAACTGTCTTTCCACTTATTGAGCAATATGAACAAGATAAAGGCCCGAGGGGAAAGCTCTTTCTGATAGCAAATACCAGTTCTATGACTGCAGAAAGAATACAGCTAAACCACTATTTTGAAGCTGAAGTGGTCGTGATAGCCACAGAGGCAAGGTCATTAGGTGGACATTTCTTAAGTCTTGATCCACTCCTGATGTTCTTCTTCCAGCAGTCATCTTCTGGATTATTTGCTCAATTGCAGATTGAATATGGTCAAAAAGTTATAACCCTGACATTCAAGTTTTCTTGATTTTATGCCATGCCAAATATATCTTCCTGTGCTGTTCAAATGACTGTCTTTTATGTACACGTTCCTCTTAAGCACAATGTAAAACTTGAGTTATGAGGAAAGACTCATTAACTTTGTGCCTGAAGAACAGAATCCAACACCACAAGCGAATTCAAAAGTATTATGTTAGGAAGCTGAGAATCTCTTCCAAATTAAAGGATACACAAAGACATGGCAGCTGCATATAGTGTGTGATCTTGATTGGACGTTGGTTTAGGAAAGAAGTGTGGCTGAAAAGATAGTTTAGAGACAATTGCCAAGCATTGACTAGAGAAGTACATTGATGTAGCTCATGCATGATGCCTGTCTCGCGTTGAAGAGGACATTGATAACACTAGTGAATTAATAGAAAATCTTGTCACTCTGACAATTTCATTGTAATTATCCAAGACACTGTCCTTATTCTGGGTACAACACGCTCCATTATTTCATGGTACAGGACCGTCCTCTCTGCAATGCACAAATTCTTGGCAAAAAGAGAACAAAAGAAAAGCAAGATACAGCCCAAAGAATCACCTTTGATGATATTATGGTAAATAAAGTTAGTTGGTGTCAAAAGATCGATGCCATACAATCTACTTAAATCAGGGAAATATTTGGAAGTCAAAAAATGATTCGTGGTTATCAGGAACAAGAGGGGAAAGTGAAGGAGAGGAGCTGCTGAGGGGTGTCGTTAAGGGTGGTGGAGTCGGGAAAGGATTACACACCTGGAAGAATGTAATCACTGTCACTGAATCCCACATGTAGGATGCGTTGAATTGGCGTGTTTTGTTGTTAGGTTTTCACTACAGTAAAAACAAAACAGGGCAAAAAGTTAACAATAGGCAGTCTAAATGCAGGGGATATGGGAGTTGAAATTAATATTTTTGCAACTCTCTACAGTTCTAATTTTCCCTCCAAATGAACAAATCAATTAAAAACAAAACAAATAATAAAGAGCAGTAATCAGTGAGGGACATGTAGTCAAATAACCCTTGAAAACAAGTTTGCTTCCCTGTCTATTACACACCAGCTATAAAAATGAGAAGGAATAGGCAACCCTTGTTAGTTATTCTAGAAGCCCGTGGGTGTTGCACAGAGGTAAGCACTCAACTGCTAAGGAAAGTGGGGTTTGAACCTCCCCCAGAGGGCAGGTCACTAGGTTCTGAGAAGTCCCAGTCATGAAAACCCTTTAGACCATTGTTCAGCTCTACACATGTGAGGAGGTTATGAGTCAGCAATGGTCTCAAGGCAACTTGTTGGTTGGTTACACCAGAAGAGCTTGTTCAGTCTCAGCTGTATCCCCCTCCTAATAATAAGGGGGAAACCCCTAAAAAGTATCTCCCAATCCTTAGGTAGATGCAGGACTGACAGGCTAGAGGTGTTGCTTGCTGCAGTGAAGTTTCATATTTTAATCTGTGCTGCTTCCTGCAGTCTGGGGCAGCTGGAGCAGCAGACCCTTTGTGATGTGGTTTCTAGAGTGGCCATGTCACTTTCCCATTCTCTGCTTACTCAGTGTCCGAAGCAGATGCAGGAACAGTGGCAGCGGCTTCTTGCTCCCATTAGCTCGAAGGGCAGCCCCTGAGATAGCATTTACCCCAGGGCAGTAGTTCTTAAGGTACAGTCTCTGGGCCAAACATTTTAGTCTCACTTGAGATCACCTGGAAAACTTGGTAAGGATCCCTCATGGTGCATTTGGTTAAGTGTTGGGATAAGGCAAAAGATCACTGGTTCAAAGCCATCAGCTACTCTAAGGGAGACAGGTGGTCAATTCTTAGAAAGATTTATCGTCTTGAGAACCCCGTGGGGAAATTGGGATGGGAGTGTCAGAGACAGTGCAATTGGCACAGGACAGAGCGGAGTTTAGGGCTGTTGTACATAGGGTCGCTATGAGTCGCAAGCGACTCGACGGCACATAACAACAACAACAGGAGAGCCAAGAATTGGAATTTACTTGATGAGAGTGGTTTGGTGGGGTTTGGGGACCTCATTATAAAAGCCAATTCTCAATTCTACCTCAGACCGACTTAGTTAGAAACTCCACTGGCCTGGCCTGTGTTTTAGCAATGATACAAACTCAAGTGTCAATATCAACCCTCCTCAAAACCCAAAGCCAGACTCACTGCAGTTGGGTTAGTTCCAGCTTATAGTGAACTCCCATCTGATTCCCAAGACTAAATCTTTAGCGGACGGGTCTTTACACAGCGCAGCTGGTGCATTTGAGCTGCATTTCTTACATTAGTGCCCAGACGCCACCAAGGCTCCTCGGCCGACCCCAGAGGGCCAATTTTATGTTTTAAAATAGATCTTGAGATGGTCTTTCTGGTGAAGAATGAGATGCCATTTCTCTTCACTTTGCCCTTCCCAGCCTAGCAGGCCATGTGATTGATTAACAAATGGTCAATACATGTCTGTGTTCTAATGCCTATAATAGTTATTGTTATTAAGAGTTTTGTTAAGAGTTGGTTTTGACAACTTCTAATGTTGTTTGAGATATACTTCATACATTCCAAAATGTGATTTTTAATGGCTGCAGGCAGTGTTTCTTCTCATGACGAGCTTTACCACGTCAGCAAAGGAAGAGTCTAAAAGCTTCATTTCTCCTATGTAATTAAGATTTATGTTGTTTTGAAGAGACAGCTCCTCCCAAGGTCGTATTTTTAGTATCTTTCAACGTGAGAGTCTCCTCTCTCATCACTACATTGAATAGTGTTCTGTCGGAGTTAATGAGGTTTGCGTGGGCCAGTTCTTCAGAATGAGATCTCCAGGTCTTTATTTCTAGTCTCTCTCAGTCAGGAAACTCTCTTGAGCCATGTCTACTATAGATGAACCTGTTGGCTTTGAAATACTGATGCTAAAGCTCCTAGCAACAGAGAAACCACCACAGTATGACAGACTGACAGATGCGGGGTGCCAGCTTATTCATAGAAAGAATCTATTGTTTATAAGCAAAGCACATCATGTATATTCTAGTTGCGAATTCTCACCAGATGACCAGACACTCATTTAAATTTCAGAATATAAAAAAAGAAATATCATTAAGTAGTAGGATAATATGATTTAGAGTCGGACTGTTGGCATTTCTCAAAGACTATTTGTCACTGCTTTCATGTAATCATTTTTCAACAGCCTTTCAAATTTGTTGCCAAAATAAAGGAAAATGAATCTTAATCTGTGCATAAAGTGGTATGCAAATATCATAATTTATAAGACCCTATAAAACTGTTTGACTGGAACAATGAACCAAGAATCCATCACCCTTTGGGGGTACAAAAGCAAAGCAAATTCCATTAAGTTGCATATTCATTTTTAATTGAGCCTCGTATTCTGTGGATATGGATTGTTGACAGGTTTTTAACTCCTTCTGTGCCCTCACCTTCTCATCTGTTCCATTTTCTGGAGTCTGTATGAGTCTCTAGAGAGCTGTTGTGACCTAGTGTTTCACTACAATTTAATCTGTTCACCCAAAAGTTGAGACTCTCCGCCAACTCAAATCCACTTAGGACTATGTGGGAGAAAGATGGGAAATCTCCTCCTGTGTGATTTATGGCTTCAGAAAATCCACTCGTCTCTAGACACTGTGGGAGTTGAAGGGAGTGGGACATTAAAACAGGTCTTGGTGAAAGTCAAATTCCAGTGGAAGATTTAGAGGATAAACAAGAAAACCAATCAATAAGCAAGATCATTAGTGAGAATTGGGGTGAAGAAATCAAAGCAATACTGTGATGGAGAAAGTGTGTCATCCAGAAGTCAGCTCTAAAGAGACAGTATCTGAGATGAGAACTGAGATGACGTTAGTGTCATCAGTCCCAGGAGACTCTAGTGAGGTCAGATGACCTTCTGTGGGTCAGAGCTGGCCGGGACATGGTTAGACAGGGAGGCCGCTGAGGCCGGAACTGAAAGGGGCAGTGGGAAGGAATGAGGCAAGGTCAGATCAGCATTTGCCCCTAGGTTGCCAGTATTGAGAAGTAACTAATTAATTAAGCACTGAAATAAAAAGACTGCAAACAATTAGTATCGGATGTCTGTTTAATATAGAATAATTCTGCTTCTGAATGGTCCAAGAAAGTTTATAAAAATAGGAAGTCTCTTCCCCCCAGTTGTTGGCATTGTTAGCTGCCTGTGGGTCAGTTCTGACTCAGGGCAGCTCTGTGCACAACAGAACTCGGGAGTGTTGCGCTCTGCACCCTCCCCCGCCGAGCTTGAGCCCATTACTGCAGCACCTCTGTCAGTCCAGTTATTGCCATGGTCATTGTCAGGTGCCTCACCTTTCACCCAGTTTTCAGAGGCTGCAGATCGCATCAGAGGAGACTGCCCACCCGTCTCCCATGAAGCAGCTGGTAGGTTCGAACAAACTGCCTTTGGATTGGCAGCACAAATCCTCACCAATAGACCACCAGAGCTCTCCGTCAATCCAATGACTAAGGATTAATTTTACTAAATAGATCTCATTTGTATGGCATAGATAAATAAAAAAAAATCTATGTCATGGTTTTATTTCAACCTCCAAGAAATAGTATGAGTCAAATAACAAATGATAGGAATTAGAAGTATCACCAAAGCCTCTTTAGAAGGGAGGTTGGAGAAACGTCCTCTTACGTGCTTTAAAAATGCTTCCAGAGATACCGGCCCTGAGGGAAGCATGCTTGGTAAAGTAGTAGATGATTTTGCACAGCACCAAGTGGGTAACAGCTCCTCACTGACCCACCAGCAGGTTTTTAGGAGCTGTCAGTCACGTGGGAGGAGACTGCCCGTCTTTCTCCTGGGGAGAAGTGGATGGCTTCAGACTGCCTGCCCCTGGATTGGCAGCACAGCTCCTTCCCACTAAGCCACCACCCTCAGCAAGACAAACCGACACAGTGGCTGCAGCAGTTTGGTTAAACAGCAGCAGCTGTAAGGCTGACATGGAAGGAGGCTGCCCAGCTTCCTTTTGCATATGAGGTGTTAGTAGTGGTAACCCATTCAGTACCTCCTGACAACAATAACGTTCAGTTGAATTTCTTTTCTCTTTCTCTAACAGCAGATGTTTTGCCCATCATACGGTGGAATCTCTAACCTCAGGAGTTATGTCGAATGCCCTTGGAGAATGCATTCTGTCATGTAGAATACACTTTAATCTGCTGCTCAAACACATAGAAGAAACTGTCCCTGCATTGAATACCTAGAAATTCTTGGAGTGATGAGATTAAATATCATTGTAATATTATTAGAGTATTATTGTAATTGCAGATGCTAGGTGCTATAGAGTCAATCTTTTTTTTCATAACAACTCAATGTGACACAGTAGAACTGCCTAGGGAGGTTTTCTAGGTGGTAAACTCTACAGGAGCAGATTATCAGATCATTAACCTGTCAGCCTACTGAGTGGAATCAAACTGCCAACCTTGGGCTTAGTAGCCAAGCACTAAACCGTAGCACTACCAAGGTTCCTCCAATATAATATTAAGATACCTTAAAAATGCTTTCCTAGTGGTTTTTCCCTCCACTGGTTGGGATGTGTGGGAAGGAAAAGGGAAGATTAGATGGAAACTTGGATAGAGTGATAATGGGCATAAATCAATAGTAGATAATTATATAAAACACAATATATATGAATGATTATATAAAACACAAAGTATAGAAATGAAACAATGTATATGGATGATTGTATGCAAGCCAATAAAAAGTTGAAAAAAATACTATCTTTTACTAGTCCACTAGTGCAACATATTAGCACTCATTGTGGTTTATACCGTAGTTTGGTCTATACTATAGGGAGCTCTGGTGACCTCGTGGTAAGAAGCTGTGCTGCATACCTGAAGGCATGCAGTTCAAATCCACCAGCTGCTCTGCAGGACAAGGAGGGCAGTCGCCTCCTGTGTGATTAACTGCCTCTGAAAATCCACTGGAGGGTCAGCTATGGGTTGGTTCCATCTCGATGGTACACAGTAACATAGGGTGCCTACCTAGTGATCCTTTTCGTGTCTGTTTAGCATGAAAGAAAACTTTCTCTACATCCAAGCAAGAAGACCTAGGAGAACGTGGTGCAGTGAATAGGAGAGCACACACCCTGACCTTGAATTCAAGGACAGGCAGGCTCGTGGCAGGCCGATGTGCAGCTCCTAATATCTGCATCTGTGCCTCCCCACATGTTAGCGTGGTTTTAATTCTTCCATTCATTAGGTATGATCACAGTGTGATTTCCCCTCCCGCAGACAACTGATTTGTACTGCAAATTGGTAATAACAACCTGAAGTCCAACAATATTATCATCATGGGGTCCCTGCAGCCTTCATAGTCACTTCCGCTTTATTGAGCTAACGAGGGGCGATGCAGGGACAGCTGCGGCTCCTGGTGAAGCTGGATGCCACCATTGCTGGCGTTCCCAGTGGAGACCTCAAACTATTAAAGGATTGTAGCAGATTTGGCGACTCTGATGAACAGAGGTGGGCTGCGTTTGCTCCATTTCTCTTTTGGTTGGTGCAGATAGTATGGGGAATGCCAGTCTTCCTTTAAACAGGTGACCATTACTTGTTTCTCGCTCTATCACTTGCTCTATATAGAGAATATGTCCCCCCTCCAGTGTAACGTGGTCAAAAGGATCTGATTAGTCTTTTTTCTTCCTCCCCACTTTGCAGTCTAATACAATCTCTCCTACCATTTTGGGGGGACCCTATAATAAAATAGAGTCCCTGCTTATTAAAAACGGCCACTACTAAACAGGTTGGCAGTTTACATAAACCCAAAGGTACCTCAACAGCAAGGCCTGCCCATCGACTACTGATGAAAGAATGAAACAAAATGCCACTGCTATCAAGTTGATTCTGAATCATGTCAAACACTCTATCGGTTTCTGCAAATGATTACACATGAGGGTGACCTCCTTTCTCCCTAGGAGTGAGAACAGGATCAGAACTGTCAGCCTTTCAGCTAGTAGCCTCTAACCTTCGGTGCCACTAAGCCTCTTTTGGCATATTGTAGTCACTGAGCATCATAGAGTACACAGTTCTACTCCAACACGCTTGGGGTGTCATGTGTCCAGAGTCCAAATGGACAAACTGGCTTCTGTTTTATTTGTAACTCAGTTCATGGCCACCAAGTCAGAAGTGAAAGAGAAGCAGACCCTTTGCAAGGTGGGTTGACACAGTGGCTGCGGCAATGGACTCAGGTGTGGCTGATGCCGAGGATGGAGCAGGATAGGACAGCGTGCATGCCCATTGTCTGTAGCATCTCTGTGAGCTGTACTCGACTCAGCAGCACCTAACAACAACAGACATATGCGTATCTGTTGTTAGGTGCTGTGGACCACAGCTCATTGAGACCACATGTCAGTAGACTGAAATTCCTCCACCTTACCCCCAGTCTCTGCTGTGTGTAAGCTGTGGCTGTATTTTAAGCTCTGTGTCAGTCCATTTCATTGAGGTCTTCTTGTCCTTCCCTGGCTTTTCCAAGTATGATGTCACTTTCCAAGGATTGACCTCTACTAATGGCATACCCAAATTATGTGAGGTAAATGCTTCAAAGGAGCTCTTTGGCTCGACGTATAAGACACATTTTTTAGTTCTTCTGGCAGTCCATTGTATCATCAGTACTCTCCACCAGCTCTACAATTCAAATGCATCTAGTCATCTTTGATTTTCCTTAATCACTGTCCAGCCAGCACAAGCTCACAAGCATGTGGAGAAATTGAATAGACTATGTGTATATGTGTATATAAGAATTCTTGTGGTGTAGTCCACAGGGAACCACCCTCTTAACCCAAACGCAGCACTTCTCTAGTGGTTCGAATCCACCAGGGACTCTACAGGGAGAAGATGAACAGTCTTCTCTCATGTGACGTATAGTGTCCCAAAAACCCACTGGAGAATCAGCTCTTGAGTCGATTCTAACTCTACAGCAATGATTAGATAGATAGATAGATAGATAGATAGATAGATAGATAGATAGATAGATAGATAGATAGATAGATAGACAGACAGACAGATAGACAGACAAGCAGACAAGTAGATAATGAGATGTAGATTGTAGATGTCAGCTTTGGAATCAGTTACACTAGAGTTGACTTGAGCTGTCATCTTGACATCTTTGGTTATTACCATGTATCTTTGAATAAGTGTCTTCTCTCCCTATGCCTGCTTTCTCATCTATAAAGTATAGATAGCAGCAGTCTTTTTGTGTATTTAATAAGATGTATTTAAAGAAAATGTGGATTACCCCTCTAGTTTACAGTAAATATCAGCTCTTGCTAGAGCTAATCTCCCAAGAGCTTTTTGTAGCAAGAGCAAGCTATGTCTTAAATTTTCTTTTACATGAAATAAATACATTATACATTAAATTGGATTAAATATATACTATTATTTTCCAAATTATTTCTTTGAGGGTGATATCTTATGGGGCAGAAAGAATATAACTCCATTAGTCATCTGAATAAGCAAATCAGGCAATAATCTCATTTGAAATATGGCCATCTATTCGCTTAAATGTTTTAGCTTGATGGTAATTTGGGTCTATCAATCATTTCTTCTTTTCACTTTCAGGGCTTTATTTTTGGGCTCCGGAGGGTGGTAATTGAAGCTTTCTGCTTCTGGCTGTGATGGATTGCTTTGTAGCTGACCAAACTGTACGCCAAGAACACTGGAAAAGGTAAACACCAAGAACACATTTGTGAAGGTAACAAGCACTATCCAGGCAGGTAGAACCGGCAGAGCCAGCATCCAGGGCCAGAAGGGACCAACACATTGGAGCAGAGCCCAGCCTCCAACAGGGCGTTTTTGTCAAGGCTGCTCCAGATTGTACAACAGCTTGAGAGAAGGTGAGAGGTGGAGAAGCTGAGCAGAGAGCAGAGCGAGAGCACAGGCAAAGTTTGAGGCATCCTCCCAGGAAGGAAAGCCACAGATTAGAGATCGGAGATAGCCTGATGAGTCAGGAGTTCGCTGTCAACCAAAAGGCTAGTGGTTCAAATCCACCAGCTTGCCGTGAGGGAGAAAGATGGACAGTCCTCTTGTATGGCATTTACACCCTTTGGAAGCCCACTGAGGGACAGTTATGCATCAGTACTGACTCAATGGCAGTGGGTGAGTGAGAGAGTGAGAATGAGGGTGAGTGAGTGAGTGAGTACTTGAGGGACAAAATCCTAGAGAGCAGGGAAGAGATGACTGGGTACCTGCCTTCACTTTGGTTCCCAGGGCTCAGTGGAAACAGATCCAGGTGGGGCTGACCCATAAGGGTCTGAGAAGATGGAGCTTTTGTACATGTTCACGGTATATTGTTAGGTGCCATCAGGGTGACTAAGACTCATAGCCACTCTGACCAGAACCGTGGTTTACCCTGCGCCATCCTCGGGATTCCAGCACGCTCGAGCCCATCGCGACAGTCACTGTGTCAGTGCGTCTCTTGTTGGTATAGCAGAGGGGGAAATCAAGAGTGCCCTAGTGGCACAGTGTTTTAAGTACTCAGCTGCCAACCGAAAGGCCTGCTTTTTGGACTTACTAGGTGCCCCACGGGAGATACAGATGGTGGTCTGATTCCATAGAGATGCAGCTTTCGAAACCCTCAGTGCCATAGGGTCATGGAGTTGTAATTGAACTCAATGCCATAGATTTTATAGTTTAAATTTACTAGAGAGGAAGAAATCTACTAGCAAAGCATGCTGATGGTAACTTGTGGGGAGGTAATTTTTTAAGGCAAGAGTTAAGCAGAATCACCCTCGATGAGCGTTCACGATCGATATCATTGAGACTCCATGAACAAGAAATGTGAACCTCACCCCATCCTGTTCCATCTTCACAATCTCCCTCATGCTCAAACACATTGCTCTAGGTCCTGTATCTGTCTATCTTGTTGAAGGTCTTTTTTCCAAGGATTTACTCTTCTTGATTAACATGCCCAAGTATCTGAGATAAAGTTACACCATCATAGCGTTTAAGGCGCTCACTGGTTACAGTTCTTCCAAGACCAACTTGTTGATTCTTTTGGCTGTTCACAAGATCTTCAGTATTCTTCTCCAGCACCACAATTCTAAGGCATCAATTCTTCTTTGGTCTTTCAAATTCATTGTCTAACTTTCAGCTGCATACCAAGTGATTGAAAATGTAAGGACACCTTGGTCATTAAACTGATGTCTTTGCTCTTTAGCACTTTGGAGATGCCCCTGACAGCAGATTTTCCCAATGCAACACGTCTGGGGATTTTTTTGACTGTAGCTACCATGGGTGCTGCTTGTAGATCCAAGTAAAATGATATCATTGACAGCTTTGGTCTTTTCTCCATCTATCCTGATGCTGCCTGTTGATCCAGTGGTGAAGATTTTTGCATACACATAGGATAAAAATATTAGGTTATATTTGGGGCAAACTGGGAACATTTGGGTGAGAATGAAGAAAACTAGATGTGGGAAGATATATGTTGTTGGGTTGTTTATATAAAGAAGTTTCCATTTACTAGACTTTGTAGCATGTAAAGTTGTTCATGAACAGCTTATGGTCATGTTCTTGGTGGCATTTAAAGAAACCCTCTCCAGTTCCTGCTTTGGATTATTTGCTTTTATATAGTCCAGTAAGGGTCAGCACTGTAAGTAAAAGGGTTAGGTTAGTAGATAAAAGGTTACATTAGTGTAGTAAAAACCATGCCCCAGGGCAGAGAATTGGTATGACAGTGAACATACTTCTGTGATAAGGAAGAGAGGTAATAACTCTTTGAAACGGCTCAAGCTTACAATGTTCCTGTATATTTAACATGTATCTATATGTATAAAACAAACAAAGCAACAAATCACTCTCGGGAGTTAGAATCTGAGACCAGATACTTGGAGCACTAAAATGCAGAGCCCTTTCTTCCTTTTCCTTACATAGCTGTGGTCTCTAATTGACAGGAGTCACTCTCAGCAGAAACAGGCTCCAGGCAGCAATTTCAAAAGTCACAACAACATATTTTCCTGCCTGTAAACCTGACCAAGATGCATGAAGAAGTGCCAGCCCTTCTGCTCGCCCCTCTTGGTTCTCCTTCCTCTGACGGTTTCAAAAAGACTGACCAAAGTCAGGGTGTTTTCAGTTGTCCTCTATGCATGCAAAAGTTGGACATAAAGAGGACTGATGGAAAATCTGTGCCTTCTAATCATGGTGTTGGTTCTGAGCGCTGGATCAGTGAGATAGGAAGACCCTCAACAAATGGATTTACACAGTGATGATAATGATAGGATTAATTATAGTAGAGAGTCTGACCGATGTTTACAGAGTCACTGTGAGTCAGACCTAATACAGTGGCACCTAACAGCGGAAGGTTTGCCCTGGGACTATGAAAGCAATAATGTAGTGAGGTTGGCAGGGAATGGGATATAGTGCATGTGTGATAAACACAATGCTTAAAGAATAGGGATAATTGCTTTGACATAATAATCTCAAAATCCTCCAAAGATTGACCACAATTCCACCTTTAAAATCTCAATTTCAACAACTCTGAGATCAGAAGAACTACTGCTCAGCAGTGGAGAAGGCATCAGAATAGAATGTCTGGGATTGAGTAGGAGAAATATTGAAATTAAACCCACAATCATAAAACAGGCTTAGCAGTCTGACAGGGCCTAGCAATACCACCAAGAATATGGCTCTTAGTAACTCTTTACTCCTCAAACTTGGGTTAAACTTTCACTCAAACAGTTGTTGTTGATGTTGTGTGCCCTTAAATCAGCTTCCCCTCATAGCACCCTGTGTACAACACATCTGAACCTTGCCTATCCTGTTCTATTCTCATGATCTCCAAAAGATTGAACCCATGGTTATACACACTGTGCCAGGCCATCTTGTTGAGGGTCTTCCTCTCTTTCTCTGACCCTCCGCCTTTCCCAGCCTGATGTATTTTTCAGAGGACTAGTCTCTGTTGCCAACATATCCACAGTACGTGAGTCTCAGTTGTACTATGTTTGCCTGAAGTAGCAACCTAGTTCTTTGTGCAAGACCCGTTCTTTTGGTAGTTTGTTGGCTTTTCTGTACTCTTCTTGAAGACCATTACTCAAAGACATTAATTCTTCTCTCATCCCAATTTGTTTTCCAGCTTTCTAAAACATAGAAAGCAATTGAAAAACCATAGCTTATGTCAGGCACACCTTAGTCTTTAAACTGATGTCTGTGCACTTCAGCAGTTTGGAGAGTTCTTTGATAGCCGACTTTCCCAGTACAATATATCTTTTGATTTCTTGACTGCTGTTAACCATGGATGTTGATGGTGGATCCAGGTAAAATGAAGTCATTGATAACGTCAATATTTTTTCATTTATCATGTTACCTATTTGAAATACTTGTTTCAGAAGATCAAAGACTACAGCCTCCAATATAGATTATATATCAATAGCAAGAAAATAAAAATACGGATGGACCAACAGGCAACATCCAATCAATAGGCAGGCCTATGCTGTGGACAGTAACACAATAACAACACAATTTTCTTTAAAATAATTAACCATACAAGATAGCATGTACCCAGGGGCAAAACTCAGAAGGCAGGAAGGGGTAGGATAGAAAGGCAAATGAAAATTATAATCACAGGTAGGATGAGAAAGTACAGGATATATTGTGTTACTATTAAACAGAGTTACACTGTTACATCATGATAACATTATTGTAATTAATATCATAAGGCAGATATATGTGTGAGTGGTTGAATGAAAATCAGTTCAATTTTCACTCAAAATCAACTTTTGCTAAAATCCCTGTTTAAAAAACTGCAATTAAATCCATTTAAAGCATCTCCAACCAATGATGCTAACCTCAGTCATTGGGCCATGTTCATACGCCACCAGCATCATTCCTCAGGTGTGGTGTGAGCTCACACACCCCCAGTGCTCCGTTTTACATGAGAAACAGGCAGTCCATACGCAGGATGTTGCATCCTGGAAAGACGCAGAGTCCAAGCTCCTAAACGGCCCCTGAGTGGTTTTCTCCACCACATTGTTCTGTTATCATTGTCCTTTTAGCTTGTGCCATGAGCACGGGCTGGATGTCCCCGATACTATTCAGAGCATGGATTCTGAGTTGTGTAGCATGCTAATTTCACTTATCTGCATTTGAGCCCACTGCAGGGATTTCTCAGTGGATGGCTGGGTTTAATTACCCAGGGCACTGACTATATGGCAAAGGGCCAGCCCCGCCATTCTGATCGTTCGAGGGTCTCTCAGACTCTCAGAGCTGAATTGTGTAGAGACTTGTGAATAGTTTTCTTCCTCCTTCTGCTTTTCTCTTTCTTTCTAGCTTTTTCTTATGCTATGAATGGAAGTTTACAGAGTATATTGGGTTTCCATTGGATCATTCACCCAGGTTGTTACTTTCCTCACATTGCAGCATAACTCTTCTTGTTTCCCGAGTTCGAGTCCACCAGCTGCTCCAAGGGAGAATGATGGAAAATCTCCTCATCCACAATTTACAGTCTCCGAAAACCCACTAGATTTCTGAATCTTATGTTCATTCATCTTTCTAGCCTACCTGTCCGTGCTTCTGAGCTTTCTCCCAAGGCAAATACTACCCTTTTGATGTTGGATGGCTGATTGATAGAAGAAGTGATTCTCTCCCTGGTATCACTGTCCACATTATAAGCCTGTCCACTGTGTGGTTCAAAGTTGAGCCATAAGTATTTAGTAGGGCAGGATAAAAGCATAAATTAAGAAGCTAGATTTGGTACTTTGATTTATCTTCTAACGAAACTGTTGTTTTTATTCCTTGTATAATCTTTCTTGAATCATTCTTTTTGACAGGTAATTTCTTCCACCATCCACCACTTTGTAAAAATTCAATATGTATATAAGGGAGCCTGGTGGATAAGGAGTTGCAGTGCTAACCCTAAGGCAGGCGGTTTGAATCCACCAGCTACTGCTTTGAAGAAAGATGGGCAGTATCTTCCCATGCAATTTAAAGTCTCTGAAAGCCTGTTGGCGGGTCAGCTATGAATCATTTCTGAGGGTTGATGGCACTGAGTTTGTGTTGTTTTAACACCAACAAGGGAAGTTTTAAAGTTAAAATACTTTGACTCCACTCTTAAACTATCTGGCCTGGGAACACTTAGGTGAGTACAAGATACCTCAGTTTCTTCATTTGAAAAATGGAGAGAATAACATATCTTGAAGCCCTTCACTGAAATGTATGGCTTTGCCCTGATTCCTAATCAACTCAAGGGAAAACCAGTAAACCAGTAATTTTTGTTTGTTTGGTTCTATGACTAAATTATAATTGTTGTTGTTATAGTTATATGCCGTTGAGTCACCTATGACTCATAGCAACACTGTCTACAACAGCCCTAAACCCTGCTTTATCCTGTGCCAACCTTATTGTCTCTGACACACCTACCGCCATTACCCCAGTCACTGAATCAATCCATCTCATTGAGGGTCTTCCTCTCTTGCACTGTCCCTCCACCCTCCGAAGCATGACATCCCTCTCCAAGGACTGGTTCCTCCTTGCAGCATGTCCATAGTATGTCAGACGAAGCTTCAGAATCCTTGGCTCCAAGGAGCAGCCCTGGTCTCACTCTCTCTAGGACAAACCTGTTTAATGCTTAGAATAATACTTAGAACAGGGCTTGTCAAACATGGTGTCTGAGCCAACAGCAATGACACCTGAGAATCTCACCAGACAGATTCAGTCGCGTTCCAGGCCTACCATTTCAGAAATTCCGAGAGAGGAGCCTAGTGATGTATTTTATATGCCCCTCGGTGACTCTGAGTCTTGTTGGAACAGAGGGTACGTGCTCATGTGATCACCAAACGGTTGGTGACTGACTTGACAGCCACAGGTGAAGTTTTTGTGGGTCCTCCAGGAGAAACGGCCCCTTGCTACCGTCTGAGAACGGTGCACCAGCCTCGTGCACCATGTTCTTTTCTACACATTCTTGGCTCTCTTGCTTCGTTTTTGCAGAGCACATGTGCGCTTCTTACAGCGTTGGCGTTATCATAACACTTGTGACCCTAAAACTCCTTCATCCCCACCACCCCTGTGTTCTGGTAAACAGCTGAGAGGACCACTTCACTCTCCTCAAGCTGACTCACGTCCCAAAGGATGCAAATGGTTGCCAGCGTGGCTGTTAAGCACAAGTTTGAAGGTTCAAGTCTGCACCAAAGACTTCTGAAAATTCGGCTCTGAAACCCCTTAGGTTGCATGGTTCTGCTCCGACATACGTTGGTAAGCACAGATCCAAGGCAATGAAAAGGCTGTTTGCCTGAATTGGACTAAATAACAGGCAGGTCTCTTCCTGATTCTGAGATCCTGGACTCTCTCTTGCAGAATCCAGAATCCACCCACCCCGCCCCCGCCCTCTCTCTCTGCACCTAGCTCAGCCCCTAACTCCAGAGTCATGGACGCGTCTGTGCTGCCGTCGATGACTTTATGTAGCTTTTGGAGACATTGTCTTTGTTATTCTCGCCACATACTGGGTCTGGTTGTTGTTGTTGTGTGCCCTCAAGTTGGTACCGACTCATAGCTGACCTTCAGTGGGTTTCCAGAGGCTTAGGAGGGAGCTCTGGTGACTTAATCTCCCAAGTGGAATTATCATTTTTCTCAATCTTATCCATGGTTTATTATGATCCACACAATCAAATACCTTTGCACAGTCGATAAGACACAAATACATGTTTTTTAGGGTACTGTTTGCTCCCAGCCAAGATCCATCTAACATCAGCAATGATAGTCTTAGTTCCAGGCCTCTTTTGAATCCAATTTGGCCAGGTAGCTGTCTTCCAAATTTCTTGGCACAGATTAGCGAGCACATCTAGGGATGCATCTGTTTGTTGGAACAACTCAACTCATAATCCATCAATTTCTCGTGTCATCTTTGTTTGCCAACACCTTCAATGAGCTTGGATTTCTTCCTTAAATACATTGGTTCTTCTACAAATACTACTTCCTGAAATGGTTCAAACTCAAGTCAGTTCTTTTTGTTACAATGACTATTTTATTTCAGTTTTTTATTCTTCTTATGTCATTCAGTATTTTGCTCATAGAATCCTTCAATATTCCAATTTGAGGCTTGATTCCCCCTGTCCAGACCCCCTTTAGTTACTTCTGCTTAAGAAAAGCTGGGTGCATCCTTCCACTTTTGTTTTCTAACTCTGGCTCTTTGCACATTTCATTAATATGTTTTGCTTTTTCTTCTCAAGTTTCCCACTAAAATATCATATTTTATCTTTTCTTTCTTTTGCTTTAGATTATTTACATTCAGAAACAAGTTTTAGACTTTTTCTGCCACTATTTTGGTATTTTCATTCTTTCATGTCATTTTAATAACGTTTTGCTTTCTTCTTGAATAATGTCTTAGTTGCCACCCCATAGCTCCTCAGGTCTCTGTCCCCAGTGTTCAGGGCATCCACTCTTTGGGTCTCTGTCCTTGGTGTTAACTGTGTCCACTCCTCAGGTCTCTGTCCTCAGTGTTCAGAGCGTTCACCCCTCAGGTCTCTGTCCCCGGTGTTCAGAGCGTCTGCTCCTCAGATCTGTGTCCTCAGTGTTCAGTGCGTCAGCTCCTCAGGTGTCTGTCCTCGGTGTTCAGGGTGTCAGATCTGTTCTTGAGGTGGATTTTAAGTTCAGGTAAGATGAACTCAGCTGGTTCCTGTGAACTTATTTTTGGATTTGTTTTGTTTTTATTTCATGGTAGTCTGTTCCACAGTCGGCTTTTGGTCATTTGCCCCCCGGTGTTGAATTTTTCCACCCTCTTCCCACAGATGTCATAAATTTTAGTTCTGTGTGTTGCATCAGTTGAGATTCACACATGTAGTTGCTGTTTCTGATATGTTAAGAGGGTACTTCAGTCAGTAATTCACTGATTCTACAAGATTCTGTCAGTCTCACTTCTGCCTATTCCAACTCTGTCTTTCTTTGTTTCCAACTTTTGTGTTCCAGTCATCAATTATTATTAATGTATTTGATTGAATATTCTATCAATTTAAGACTGCAGAAATTACTGGAATAATTTCCTCATCTTTGGCTTTAGTGTTTGATGGGTATATGTGAGTAATAGCTGTGTTCACAAGACTTCTTTATATGTGTGCAGATGTTATTCTGTCACTGACAGAATTCTGAACTTCAGAGTTGATCGTGAAATGTTCTTTTTGCTGTTGAATATGACACCATTCCTTCTCAACTTGTCATCCCCAGCATAGTAGAGCATATGATTATCTGATTTTAAATGGCCAATACCAGTCCATCTCAGCCCACTAATGCCTGGGATGTAGGTCTTTTTAAATGATATTTCATTTTGGCAACTTCCAATTTTTCTAGATGCATACTTCATATACTCTATGTTCCAATTATTATTATTTTCAATTATTATTATTTTAAGTCTTGCCACATCAGCAAGTCAATATCCCTCATTGTATGGAAGGTTTACTTCGTCCACTTCATGAGGAGAGCTCCTCTTTGAGGGGGTAGCTCTTACCCAGTTGCGTTTTGAGTGCCCTCCAACCTGAGGGGCTCATCTTCTAGAGGTGTATCTAACAATATTCAGCTGCTATTCATAGGACTTTCAAGAACTTGGTATTTCAGAATAATCAGCCCTGCTTTTCAATCTGTCTCATTTTGTAAACTCTACTGAAACCTATCAACTATTTGTGACCTGGTTGGTATTTGAAATACCAGTGGTACAAATTCCAGTATGACAGCCACGTACCAGTCACCATAGTACAGCAAACTGACAGACAAATATGTGGACATGTATTTTGGGTGGACACAGTTCAATCCATGGCACCCATGAAGGGAAAAGCCAAGTGCTTGTCGGTGAAGTGAGTGCCTTTGGGTACTTACCAGGAGAGTTAGGTCTGCCTAACTGTGGAGCTTGACCCGAACCCAGGCCCACTGACAGGGTGGAGGTGGCTCTTCACTGGCGGAGCTCAGGCAGGGCAGGGGCTCAGCTACAAGACCTGGGGTAATTGAGAGAGCTGCTTTGGGCACAGCTGAAAGAAATGTGTCCTTACTGAAGAGCTGTGTGTCATGAGTGTTCCCAGCCGTTATTGTAGCCTGTCACTTCTCTGATAAACCCCATAATCATGTGCAGAGTCTGTGTATTGTGTGTGAACACTATCATGAATTGCTCAACCTGGTAGAGAAGTAATGAGAGCCGTGGAAGAGACAGTTTGTGTTAGAATTGGTAGAGGATGTGCCATGTGCAAGCATATTTGGCCTCTTAGGATTTGACTTTGTACTATTGATGCTGTTATTGGGGTTTCTGCCCCTTTGTGAAGTTAGTGGGGGTCAGATGTCTTCCCCCAAACCTCCACACTGTTGCTTTAACACTCACTGCTCACAAGCCCTGAAGTACCAGAGCACTGTTGTGCCTTTCCTTCAGCCTCTCTAACGCTGCTTCCATGGCACTGGGACCACGGCGTCTGTTCTCTTTGTCCTGGTGTCCTGTCTTCACTGGAACAGTCCTCCTTCCAGTAGACCTTTCCCTCCATCCTTTCTACAAGAATCTTTTAGAATAAAGTAATCTTTGCCAGTCTTCACATTGTCCATAAATTTGTTTTATTTTTAATTTTCAACACTTCTCTTATTTGTTGGCTCCCCATCCCACATACCTATCCTAACTTCCCATAGCTGAAATGTGTAGCAGACACAGAAAATATTTAGGGCTAAAAATGCAAAGAAGTATTTCCTAGAAGAGACATTTCCCAAAGGCGTGTCTCTTGTTTTCGTAACAGTTAGATCAGAGGTAGTTTCCATGGTAACACATAGTCTGCAATTTCTAAATTGCAGAGCATTGGAAGGGAGGAAGCCCAGGGAAAGTGTAAAATTTTTCAGAGGTATGCCTTAAATGTCTTAAATTGGCATGTTCCCTTCATGATAAACATAGGGGTTATGGGTTATTTAAATGGCTGTCATAAGCATGTGGAGACCATTGTAATCCTCATTAAACTTCCACGAACCATAAAGATCTCTTTATTCTTAAAATGAACATGCTGTGAATGAAGTCAATGCAAAATACCCAGACTCTGGCCGACATTAACCTCCTACATCAATACATCTCCTCTTCCAGAACTCCAATAAATTCTGGACATTCTGCACTGAAAGCACGTTTCCTTCCTCAGAAAAGTTTGCTTTTCTGTATACCTATAAATCAATAACTGTATTTCTGGAACAAACCCCAAACTAGCTTCCTTTCTGTAATTTTCATCACACCCTAGCCCAGTAAATCCCTCCACACAGTCCTCCATCATGAGCAGTGGTTTCCTTCGGCAATCGAGCACTCAGACAACATTGCTAACTCTGGAGAAATAGCCTTTTCTGCAGGAGCGCACATATGTGCCTGATATATGGAGCGGTGGTAGCTGAATGAAAACTGGCAGGTTAGCTGTTAGAATCCATTCAGCAGTACCTCCCAGTAAGCCTGGACTTGAAAGCATTTCATCTACATTTCCCTTTACAGATCTGTAACAGGAAAGAGCGTTGTCTTCCAAGCACCATACACACTCTAGGGATAATGATGGTGGTGATGATAGTTCGCCGACGGCAAGAACTATGATGGTGATGATGATGGGGATGTGGCGAGGGTGAGATGCTGCTGCTGATGGAGGTGATGCTGATGGTGATGATTGCGGTGGTGGTTGTTGATTGCCATAGAGTTGGTCACGACTCATAGTGACCTTATGAAGAAAAGGCCTGAGGCCCCTCGACATTTATCAAAGTTCACTGAGTTTCCAGAGACATGTTATCTAGGAAGTGGATGCCACTCGTGGGAATAATAGTCCTGATGATGTCAGACCTGGTGACGATATTGATGATGATAATGTGATTGTGATGATGGTGATAGTGATGTTGGTGGTAGTAATGATGATAATAGTGTTAATGGAGAAATGATGGTGGTGGTGGTCATGGTAACAGTTGTAATGGTGGTGGTGGTGGTGGTATAGATGATGCTGGTGATGATGGGAAGGTGGTTATGGTGACAGTGATGACAGCAGTAGAAATGGTGACGGTGTGGTAATGCTAGTGGTAATAATGTTGGTGGTAGTGGTGTGGTAATGACGATGGTGGTAGTGGTGATGATGATGGTGGTAGTGGTGTGGTAATGACGATGGTGGTAGTGGAGATGATGATGGTGGTAGTGGTGTGGTAATGATGATGGTGGTAGTGGTGTGGTAATGACGATGGTGGTAGTGGTGTGGTAATGATGATGGTGGTAGTGAAGATGATGATGGTGGTGTAGTCCTGATGATAATGATGGTTGTGGTGGTGATAGTGGTGGTGATGATGTTGGTGGTAGTGGTAATGACGATGGTGGTAGTGGTGATGACGATGGTGGTAGTGGTGATGATGATGGTGCTCATAGTCCTGATGATAATGATGGTCGTGGTGGTGATGATTATGGTAGTAGGACGGTGGTGGTGGTGGTGGTGGTGATAGCAGTGGTGGTATTGGTGATGCTAGTGATGGTGGGAAGGTGGTTATGGTGACAGTGATGATAGCAGTAGAAATGATGGTGGTGGTGGTAGTGGTGATGGTGGTGGTGGTGGTGGTGGTGTGGTAACGGTAGTGGTAGTGATGATGGTGGTAGTGGAGATGATGATGGTGGTGTAGTCCTGATGATAATGATGGTCGTGGTGGTGATAGTGGTGATGATGGTGGGAGTTACAGTGATGGTAATGATGATGGTAACAGGATGGTAGTGGTGGTAATGTGACCATGACGCTGTCACCACTCCTGAAGGTGATAGTAGTGGGATGATGGTGGTGGTGGTGATGGTGGCACTCACTGAGGTCTTGTTGTGTGCCAGGATGTATTCTAAGACTTTATATATTGCTTCAGTTAATTTGTTCAGTGAGCAAGAAGCTGAGGTATACATAAATTTGGTAACTTGGCCAACGGTGCTCACCAAGTGGGAGAATTAGAATCTTGTAGGAAAGGGCAATGACAGGTGGTGTCCTGAGAGGGAAGAATGTATGTTTACGCCAAAGTTATTTCATTTTTCTTTCTTTTTCATTCAAAAGAACAAACTAGCAAAAACTCTCTTACTAGAAAATTCAAAGTAAATACTTCTTTAGCTACTTGTTATCTTCTACTAGTTTTCATGCTTTAAACCACACAGGCTACTTTCATGAAACGTCCTACATAATAGGCCCAAAGATGTTCAGGTTCGTGTGGAGAAGGGGTGAGGGGGTGTTTATGGGGATGAGGGTCAGACCAGCCGTTCTCTTCTTCCATGGCAATACTGCCGAACCTTCATTGTTCCGTCACTAACTCTCATTATTGAAGTCTCTCGATAATATAGCAACATTTGTCAGGACTGGACCGAACTGTAGTGATTATGAAGTTCTGTTTTGACTTTTGGAGGACTGTAAGGTAAACACCTGAGATGTGAACCTAGTCTCATTCCACTCAACTTTTACCTCCTGTCACTTTTGAGGTTTTCTGGGGTCTTTAGAAAGGATTAGTGGAGAAGCAGTGGCTGAAGGACCCAGATGCTAACTGAAAGATCAGCGGTTTAAACCACCAACTGCATGTGAGGAAAGTGTTGCAGTCTTCTTCCCTAAAGATTTAGCCTTCAAAATCCTGGAGCAGTTAGAATCAACTTGATGTTGGCAGATTTAGTTTGAGTTGTTGGTTGGTTTTTGGTTTTGTTTTTCTTTAAGAGCAGAGGATGCCAGTAGACACCCTGATTTGTACCAAGGGCAGATCTTACTTGGCTAGCAAAGTGTCACAAACACCGCGGTGAGAGCTTTCTGTAGCTTGACTTACGAAGCGGAGCTGGCTGGCCCTGACCACCTCTCTCCTTCCAGTCCTGTCCCACAGTTACCGCCTGATAAGCCTGAAATGAGAATCAGAGGTTCACTCTCACATGCATCAGTAGATCCTGCGCAGTGTGAAGGCAGTGACTGTATTCGGCCACTACTATCCTGTCCCCGTCCCCCATCTGTCAGTTTATTGTATGGTGGCAGCCTGAGAGTCGCTATGATGCTGGAAACCATGCCTTTCATGGGTCTTTAAAGGCGTGGATCATCAGCAGGGTCGTCAGGTTTTAGTAAAACACCCTATTAATGCTGGAAAGAAAAGCCTTGTGGTCCATTTCTGAAGATTCTCTTTCTCTCGTTCTCATTTCTCTTGACTCAAAACTGACTTATAGGTGACCGACCACTGGGTTTCTGAGGCTGTAAGTCACATGGGAGGAGACTGTCCATCTTTGTCCCTGGAAGCTGCTGGTACATTGCAGCCGCCAGAAAGGCGTGGCCATTGGGTTAGCAGTGCAGCTCCTTACAGACTATGTCATCATAGCTCCGGAATATCGTCCAGTAGAGGGCTGGAAAATAAGCCCCCTGAGGTTGGAAGGCACTGTGCAGTGGCCCAGCAGGGGTTCCGCTCTGCACTGATATGCCAACAATCATAAAGATGGCGCAGGACCAGGCAACATTATGTTATGTCTTACTGGGGTCACCATGCATGAGAGCAGTTAACCATACACTATGTCCTCAGCTCCTGGTACACCATTTAGGGTGCACTAAACACTCCATGTATGTTCTCTGAAATTACTCATTAACTGCATATGCTTTTATCACATGATTTAAATATCAGTGCATTAATTATCCTGAAGGAGCAGATGTGATCTTCCATGCCTAATTTACAAGAAGGAACCTTTCTGATTATCATAGGTTTTGTTTTAAAATCTTGGAGGGAGTGGGGTAAAGAAAACAAAAGAGAAACAACCCAGGAGGGGAATTTTGTGATGTGATGAACCGTGGAATTAATGACTTGCTCTGGCCAGTTTAAATTACTCACTCCCTTGTCTGTTAAAGATGCTTTTGGCAGCTTTGACACTTTGTCTTACATTTTAAATAGCAATTGCAGGTCAGCTCACCTTCTCCTGTAAACAAAGAATTATAATCATCTCATTTAGTAGGGGACATTTACCAGACTTCAAATAGAGCCCCAAGTTCACAAACAAGTTGGAAGCAAATTAATAACTTATGAAATAATTCCATTTTCCATATTTACAGTGTAATTCCCTGGAAACAAAGGCCTGACCCGCCATTGTTTTTCTATCATTATAATTGAAAGTGACATTTTAACAAGGTTTTCCTTATATCCTCTGGGAGAGGTGGAGCTATTCACAAAACTGTTATCACAAAATACAGCTCTTAAAACGAAAATTACCAACCTTTCAGTCATTATTTACGTTGGAAAATTGTAAGTCAGTTGCAAGAAGAAATGTTTTAAACTACATCAATGTTAATTTAAATAATACATATGTCCACTTAAAGTAACTTCCAGTTATCAAAATGCTGAAGGTGAGAAAAGAATGTATTTGTTTGAAGCTATGTTCATTTTTTTCCCCCTCCATCCTAATATATAAAGAGGGAGATGTGGTGGTGTAGTCTGTAGGGGTTTGCATTGCTAACCCCAAGGCCACGCCTCTCTGCTGGTCAAATCCACCAGTGACTCTGAGGAAGAAAGTCAGGCAAGCTGCTCCCATGTGACTTGAGGCCTTGGGAACCCAGTGGAGGGTCAGCTAGCAGTTGATTCTAACTCTGCAGCAATGAATGAGTGACATCAGTGAATGAGTGTGAGTTAACGAGGAGCCTGGAGTTGTGGTGGCGTGGTCTGTTGTGCTGCAAACTCAAGAGTCATTGGTTTGAACTCATGCAGGAAACATGAGCATCCTCTTTCTTTAATGATTAGCAGTCTCAGAAACCCAAGGAATGGCAGTGTGTAACACACCAGGAGCCTTTGGTGATACAGTGACTTACATGCTAGTTGGGTAAACAGAAGGTCAGCTGTTCAAATCCAGCAGTCCTTCTGAGGGAGGAAAACAAGGAATCCTTCTTTAGGGTTCAGAGCCTTTAAAACATGTTGGAGGGTTGCCATGATTCCAAGCTGGCAAAATGACAGTGAATGACTAATGTACAAGCCTGAGTGAGTAATATACAAGCCTGTTTTTCCATATACGGTGACATTTGTATGAATATTCAACACTGAGTATTAAACAGTGCAATGAAAGCTAGCAGAAGAGATAAACTATCTGGGCCCTACTGTTATTTTTAGAACAGTTATCCAAGATAGGAACATTCCTTAGCTTGCTATCATTGTTATGGAGTATTTGACACAACTGTCATGTGCCCTTAGCACCTTGTTCCTCATTGTTTGTATCATTGCCTTGTAAATATCTGGTTTTAATTAACAACAAAGTACCAGACATTACACTAAGCCCAACCCAAACCAGTCAAACCAAACCCACTCAGGTCAGAGTGACCCTATCAGAAAAACCAGAACTGTCCCATAAGGTTTCTGCTATTGTAAGTCTTTATGGAAGCAGAATGTTACAGTCTTTCTCTTGTAGAGATATTGGTTGGTGGTGGGTTCAAACAGTTGACCTTTTGGTTAGCAGTCAAGTGCTGAATCCACTGTGCTACCTGGACTCCTTCAGTCAGTAAATCTAGTTTCTCAAAAGTGCAGCCAGAGTGCTCTCTGGAAGGAGAGATGGTGAAGCTTTGTCTTCCATACTATGGACATGTAGCCAGGTGAGGCTATTCGTAACAAATACTTTTTCCTAACAAATTATGTTTGGAAAGGTGGGGGGGGGTCAGAAAAGAGGAAGAACCTCAGTGAGACAAATTGACACGGTGACTTCAGAAATGGCACTGACTCATAGCTGACTCGGCACTGAAGGGAGGACATCGTCTATCTCCTGTAGTACAGCTGGTAGATTCTAGGTTGTGTAACTCCTTACTACAAGGTCATGAAAGGTCCCTAGTATACCAGGATGTGGGAGAAAGTGCGTCATCATCTCCCATGCAATTTACAGTCTCTGAAAACCCACTGGTAGGTCTGTTCTGACTCATTGACACTTAACAACAGCATGTACTTGGAAGTGAGAGCCAGGATTCAAAAGCAGGTTGGCTAGAGTTTAATATCTGTGCCTTTTATTCTTTGTGAAAAGAAACCACCATATTGCCTCTTTTTACAAATTATTAACCCACTGTTTAATCATGTGACAGGCAAATTGTGCATTAAATGCTTGAAACATTCTGCATGGGTTCACCATTTTGCTCTACAGAGGTTGTATTATTTAAGTCCACAAATGCTAGTATCAGTGATATTCTTTGTGCACCACTAATGCCCAATCATTTTCGTTTTTTCCAGTCATTTAATTACTACCCTGGGGAAAGGTGAGGAATTTAATATCAATATCATGAAATCAGATAGATGACATTTTCCTCCAAAACAAACCCTCCCTAGGAAGAAAATAGAAGATTGACCCAAAAACTTTAAACTCTAAATGCATCTCCTGCATTTCATTGGTGTAATATTACAGAAAGAAAAAATTTAAAAAGCTGCAAAGCCTCATCTGCAATTCAAAATGTCTTTTGTAAAGGCCACAATTCACTGAAATGCCACTTTTCAGAGGCTCTTTTTTCCTTTTCCCCCAGTCTGATGGCTTTTAACAAGTAAATTAATAGCCATTGCCATCTTCTCTCTAAAAATGCATTAAGGCCTAAGTAAATACAATACTTGATTTCTGAGGCTATCTGCCATGTGTTTTGAGACATTTGAAAGTTCAAGTGGCCCTTCCAAACAATGGTCAGACCAAGTGCCAAGAGGAGGTGAGTGAATTAAAACAAAACTCGACTCCCTTTTGCCTTCAGAGTGGCCACGTTGAGTGTTACTAGAACTGTGTTCACCCGTGGTTCTCAATGATATTAGTAGGTTTGGATCTACCAAACATGATTCAGTACATTGATGTCTGGAAGCCCACCAAGTCCTCTGGCCACCAGCTTGTCTTTTCCTCCTCCTGACTCTGTTCTGCACATAGTTTTCTACCCATGGAGGCTTCTCCTTCTCTCTTCTGTCTTGAACATGTAAGTGAAATGTTACTTTCTCATTAACTCATTCCATGAGACATGAAGTGATTTGATACATCTCCTTACTTGTCTATTCAACCAGTATTTCAAATACTAAGATGTTGGACATGTTAGACAGATCCCAGTAGGACTTCCTGACTAGGAAGAAAGATCTGTCAGTCTACTTTTGGAAATTACTCTTTGTATCCAAAAGCCTCCTTGCCATCAAGTTGGAACCAACCCATATGGCCCTCTAGTGGGTTTTTGGAGTCTGTAAATCTCATGGGAAGAGACTGGCCATCCTGAGGATCTGTGAGTGTTAAAAAGTAATATCACACATGCCACAGACCGCTAGATGAACCAACAAATTTGGGGGGGAAACTACAGTCAGAATGCTCCTTAGAAGAGAGGCTGGTGAGACTTCTACTTGGGGACATGTTCTTAAGAGAGACCAGTCCCTGGAGAAGGGCATTGTGACAGATAAAGCAGAGTGTCCATGTAAAAGGGGAAGGTCCTCAATGAGGTGGATTGACACAGTGGCCACAAGCGTGCACTTTGACTTAGCAGTGGTTGTGAGGATGGCTCAGGGCTCGGCGGTATTTCACTGTCATACATTAAGAGCTGTTATGAGTCAGATCTAACTCAATGGCACCTACCAACGATAACAAAGGGGATAGAGTGGCAAGACGAGTGAGAGTTGTGTATCACCTGGTGCTGGAAAGTCTCTCCGAGGAGCTGACACTGAAGGAGAGACCTAAGGGACTTGTGGCAAAACACTCTGCTTTCTGGTCCTGACATGTGGCCTCCTGCTGTAGAACTTTGAATCTTATTCTGAGATGTCACAGGAGACTTGTGGGCAGGAGTGTCATTCATTTTGACTCTGTAAGTAGAGTGAGTGATACGGCCTGAAGGTAGAAGCCATCGCTCCATGGAATGGAGACCATGATGAAAAAAAAGGGAGAAATAAAAGGCCTAGTTGGCAGGATACTGTACCGTGAGGGAGAGAAACACTGTGTTGCTGGATATAGCTGAGGTGGATCTGTTGGGATTTCCTGGTGGGACAGGGCTCTGTGAAAGAGCAGGAGTGAGCGATGCCAAGGACCTCAGCCGACCCACCCCAAGAGGAGAGCTGCCTTTACCTGGACTAGGAAAAAGATGCAGCTTTGGTATAGGGGGGTGTGGAAAAGAAGCCAAGAGTTTAAGAAATTAATTACTTTCAGAAAACCCAGTGGTCTTCGGGGTCCAGGACCTCAGCAGAGCAAAGACTTTACAGTATTAAAGTTCATAAGCAAGAAATCACTCAGGATTCTCCATCCTCTCAGGTTTCAACATGTGGGGGCAATCTTACCTGCATCTGTGAAGAAATGAAACAGTATATGATAGTAGTTCAATTTTTAAGTCTTCTGTTTAAAAGGTAGAAGCGGGGAGCTCTGGTGGCTTGTTGTCGTTGTTGTGTCCCGTTGAGTGGGAACCGTAGCTCACCCTCCAGCAGTTCAAATGCAGAAGCTGATTGGCAGGAAGAGGGTGGACAGTCTCCTCCCATGTGATTTAGTGTCTCTGAAAACCGCTGGGAGGTCCGCTGTGGGTTGGTTCTGACGTGGCGGTGCACAGCAGCAGCATTTCAAAGCTGACTTCTAGGGCCTGCGCTTACAGGGCACAAGGAGTTAAGCACTGGACAGTGAACCCTGATCAGTTGTAACCCCACTAACTGCTCCCTAGGAGAAGGGGGTGGCAGTCGGCTCCCATCAAGGAGATCGTCTCGGAAGCCCTGGGAGTCAGTTCCGTTCTGTCCTGCATGGTGGCTATGAATCAGGATTAACTCGATGGCAGTGAACGCCACTTACCAGGTCAGTGTAGAGCTGGGTGTCGGATTCATATTGATATGTCAAACCTATGGTTTTAAGTTACTGTTGCAAGGAGGCTTTATAATGTCTTGCATTATGTGTTGGGCTGCTACCCTAAAAGTCAGCAACTGGAATCTACCAGCTACTTTGTAGGAGAAACGAGAGAAGTCCTCATGCAAAGATTTACAGCCTCAGAAACTTAATGGACGGTCACCATTGAGGGGGAATGGTCTGGGCAGAAGTGGGTGTAACAGGTGCAGTGTTTAATGTGCTCTCACTCTTGACGATGTGGTTATGCTTTTGAGCTGTGGTTTTGGAGAAGAGCATTGAATATCCTCGAACTGCCAAAAGAACAAACAGCTAGACCTTAGAGAAAAGTGCAGCCAGAAGGCTCCTCGAAGACAGAGATGACAAAGCTTCATCTCTCCTACTTTGGGCTTGTTGCTCGAAGTGGCTGCTCCTTGAAGACAGACATCATGCTTGGAACGTTAAAGGGTGAGGGAAAGACCCTCAATGAGATGGCTTGAGACAGTGACTGCAGTAATGGGCTCTAATGGGGGATGAGTTTGGCATAGGATAGGACAGAGGCCATATCTGTTGTTCATCAGATTGCTACGAGTCATGCTTGATGACATCAAACAACAATGGCAGCAGGCCTAGTGGTGAGCAGTTGTGCTGTCAACCCAAAGGCAGGTGAACGTCCCAGCCATTCCATGGGAGAAAGATGGGCAATCTCCTCCGTGCGATTTATGGCCTCTGAAACCTCCTGGGCCATCGAGTCAGGACCGATTCAGAGCTAACCCTTCAGCGGATTTTTCTGAAGCGGTAAATGCCAATGGGAGTAGATTGCCCATCTTTCTCTCATGGAGCAGCTGGTGGGTAAGAACCCCAGGCCTTTGGGAAAACCCGGTAGAAGGTTCTGACACAGGGGCACACATCAACCACCAATGGTGTTATCATTACTCCACACTGAATTATGATGACAGTTCCATACTCATCCCTCTTCCACCCTTGATTGAAAGCTCAGAGGCAAGCCAAGTGTCCTAGAGGTTTTACAACCTCTGCAAATCTGCTAGAGGGTCAGCTACGAGTCAGCTGACTCAGGGGGACACAACAACAGAGGATGATGCATCTAGCACCCTCCACCTCCCTACCATGCACCTTGAAAACCCTATGGGAACAAGCCTGCTATGCATGCATGGGCTGAGAAGGAGTCCTAGGATTACTGTAGGTGTTGTAGCACTACAGAAGAAAGGATTTGTGCATGTATGTACAGGGGGCGGGGGTGTGTGTGTCTGGCTGTCTCTCTCTGGATGTGCACAGTCTGACCCGTGGAAGGAGTACATCTTCCTGGGGTTCTCTATAACATGTACAAACATATGAGGTGATGGTGATAATTATGGGAAGCAGTAGCTGGAATGCAGTCGGCTGTGAGTGGGTGGATCACAAAGTTTGTTTTTAACCTGTTCCCTAAGCTCGTGAACCCTACAGAGCAATTTGTAAAGCTTTCAGTGGCAAAGTAAGATAAAACTAACAGCCCCATGGATTGGAAATCAATAAAGCATTAAAAATGCAAATGCATTCTTGTTAATATGATATAATTGTGAAGAACTTGGGGCTCCTGGAAGAACTTTTTACGCATTCAATTACCATTTAACACAAAAGCCTCTAACGATTTAATTAGGAATCCTTCACCTAATTGAGGTCAGTATTGTTAGCTGTGGATGTCTAATTAGCTTGCTTCCAGCTATCTTCTTGGGAAATTCCCTTGATAAAATCTTGCTTTAAAAGCTACCCCCACCCCAACACATACAAGAGAGACTGTGTCAAAACTAGTAAAATCCAAGCAACTCTGAGTTACTAGTATTGCACTATCATCACATTCCTAGTTTGAACAGTGCTTTTTCCTATTATTATTGGAATGAGCTAGGTACATGGAAATTCTCAGTTTTCACAAACTCATGTTAAATGACTTCACAGTAATCAAAATTGATTTAAAGTATATGCACATCTTCCACATTTCTAAGATAGAATTTGAATCATCCACATTTTCCTTTGAGGTGAGAGTCAATAGTTGAGATAATAATTGGTTCCATGAAATGAGGCCAGATTAATGTGGCATTTGCTATAATTCAAGTAAATACCAGGATGGTTGGTCTAAAATTAATTAAGATGACCCCAAATCACAACAGCATTTCTAAAATGTGTTAGGAAAGATTTTCCTGACCATTTACATTAGGTCAGATTATGTTGTTTCAACATCATGGTTTTGGGTTTTTTAAAAAATGAGCTATAAACAAAACTCAAACAAAAGCTGTCACATTGCCTCCTGTACCCAAGGGGATAAATAGTCCATGTTATGTTCTTTACGATTAAGGCTTTCATAATTATTTCAATGGAATTTTCTCTGTAAATGTTCATTAAAACCACAATGAAAATAAAATTTTATTTTTAAAAAAAAGTACTAAAGTAACAATAGTTCATAATAGGCTAATAAGAACCAAGAGAGATATGCTATATAGAACTTCTAGAAACTTCTTTCAAAACAAAAACCACCTCAAAGTAAAATACAGTTGTCACTGATTAAAATCCACAGTGACTCTGTGTTGCAAAGGAGAATGACAACTGGAGGGCTTTCAGTAGCTGTGCTCTTTATAGAAGTTGATCAACAGACTTTTAATCCTAAATGTCTTTGGGCAGACTCCAACTTTCAACTTTTGGGTTAGTAAGCAAGTACTTAACTAGATGCACCATCCAGGCACTTCCTGTCATCTCCTGTGAATTGGTCAAATGTTGTTCCTTGAAATGGCCAACCTATTTTAGAACAAGAACATAAAAGAAATAGCCACATAAATGTTATAATTACTCATATATAACACATATTCCCATGTGAAGAGCTCTATATGTATGTAGGGAGCGCTTGTGGCTTTGTGGCAAGAAACTGTGCTGCAATCCTGAAGGCACACAGTTCAAATTCACCAGCCGCTCCATGAGAGAAGGATGGGCAGTCTCCTCCTGCGCAGTTCACTGCCTCTGAAACCCTGCTGGAGGATCAACTCTGGCTTGGTTCTGACTCGATGGTACACAACAACAATTATATATATATTATAATACACACACACAACAACAACAACAGTGAGAGAGAGAGAAAGCTCGCAAGCGACAAAGTGAGCGTGAGTGCAAAGCTTGACCTTGGATTTCCTTGAGAACTCTCCAATGATTATCTTTTAAATCCTGTACTCTGTGCCACTCATGTTGGTAATTACTAACATGAGAAAAATGAAAATCAGTCACTCAGTTTGATGACCTTAAAAATCTTACTTGTTTTCAACCTCACTTTATTTTTTTAAAAAATTGCTTCTAAAAAAAGTATATACACACACACACATATACATATATACACACACATACATATACATATATACATACATACACACACACACATATATACATACATACACATTATGTAGCTCGGGGTCTACATGGCAGCTCTGGTGGCCTAGTGGTAAGAAACTGTGCTGCAATCCCCTAAAGGCATGTGGCTTGAATCCACCAGTTGCTCTGTGGGAGAAGGATTGGCAATCTCCTCCCATGCAAGTTGTTGTTGTTGTTTATTGCGACCCTATGAACAAAAGACCTGAAGCCCCTCTACAACTATGGACATTTATCGAAGTTCATAGAGTTTCTGGAAGCATATTCCTCCTTCTGAAAACCCCCGGAAGGTCAGCTTTGAGTCAGTTCTGACTGGATGATACCCAACAACAGCTCAAGGTCACAGGACCAGAGGCATTGTTATATGTCGGATATGAATTGTTTCACTTTCTTTGAGGCTCAGTATTCTTCATTCATATTGGCTGTCTGTCTTCTTTGAACACAGGAAGTTCTCTCATGCCTTCATCAGTCTGTTCCATCCACCTAAGTCTATTTCATTCCAATCTATACCCACCATGCCTTTTTATAATCCATTCAGTTATCATTTGAATAGATGTAACTTCAGATGACATTTGAAGGCCTGAGATACCAGAGGGAAATTCTGATAGGGATTTGCAGACTGAAGAACACCTGTCTAAATTTTTCTTCCGAGACTGTGTGGGTTCCTTGTGCCCAATGCCAGCCTAATGTGGGAAGTACTACTACTAATGCTCTAGTCATGTTGAAAGGATATTTTGTTGAGGAACTCTCACGTTTATGCATGGTCCTGTGCACATTGGTGTGGGGCTTAGCTTGGGAAAAGGTTCAGCAGAATAGCATTAAGAGCTAAGGTAAACGAGTTCCCCAGTCACTATAATGTTACTCCCCGTCATGATGATCCAAGTTGTAGGAAACTCTAAGTCACTATCTGTACACTCTCTTCTGTTAAAATTACTTAAATACTGTTTGCAGCTTTTAGACTTACCCATAAATTCATGGTAATAGAAATGGTTGTTTCATATATCAAATATATTAGCCCCTACTCCTCTCTTATATTTCCTTTTTTCTCGCTGCCTCAGTGACATCCTTCAGCAACAGTCACTCCGTGGGAGAAAGATGAGGCAGGATGCTTCCATGAGATTGACCCTTGTGGTGTCTTTAGAGGCAATTCTACTGTGTCTTGAAAGGCTACAGCAACGTAGAATCAACCTGATGGCAGTGAGATTGGGTTCTTTAATGTTGTTGGCTTTTTCCCCACTCCTGAATGAAGTTAAGCCAGGAATGGTGCTTGGAAATCTTTAGTTGCAACAATGCTATCCTTTAGAAGAGAATCTTAATGTATTGCTAAATCAAGTGATTTATCAGCCAGTTTCACCTTTTGGCTTCATCATCTGTTCACCAAAAACTCTCAATCAATAGCTACTACAGGGATCATATATTTTTAGGTATAAACAGGAAAAAATGCAGCCAAAAAACTCAACTCATTGCTGTCGAGTCAGGATCTGCTCATCTTTGTCGCTCCCACGGGTTTTCAGAGGCAGTGAATCACATAGGAGGAGATTGCCCATGTCCTCCACAGAGAGGCTGGTGGATTCGAACTGCCTGCCTTTGGTTGACAGCACAACTCTCTCTACACTAGGTGACAAGGACTCCCTGAATGATGTATTATCTTAAAATAATGTTTACCCGATGACCTTGACATTTTTCTAAAGAACTTCAAAATTGGGTCTTCCTTTCCTTTAGCGTCATTTGCAACTTTATCACAAATAACCATTTATAGAAAACTAGGAGAAAAAAAAGAAAACTAGGGTAAAAGTCAAATTAGAAGAATGAGGCATTAGTCAAAATAAAGAAATGTGCACATTTAAATGAAAGGGTGAAAACAATTTCCCTGGAAAAATCCATGCAAAATAGCCTTTCAAATGGGGTTATTTAAATAGAGGTATTTAAAGGCTTCTTCACAGTAATAAAAATGACATTTTCATGCAATGTCAAAGTCACAGCAATGAAAGAGGCAACTATTACAAGTACATTAGAGACTGAGGTGCCCATGTAAGGCCAAAGGGGAAGGCAGTGTTGAATTCTTGAATTTTCAACAGAGAAAATGGCTCAGTTTGCTTTTTTTATCCACTAGTCGAGAGGGTCTTTGCTAGGTGGACATTCAGATTAGGAGCCCAGGAGAGATAAAACGAAAAGCAGTGCATTACCACTGAGCCAGAGCCAATTCCTCACAGAGTCTCCACTGAGTTTCCGAGGCTGTAAATTGCATGGGAGGAGATTGCCCATCTTTATCCCATAGTGCTGCTGGTGTATTTGAACATGACCTTTGGCGTAGCAGAACAACTCCCTATACACTTGATCACTAGAGCTTCTTGTGACTAAAAAGCTGGTGGTGTCATAAGGTGGATTCTGACCCTGGATCTGCCCAGAAGGAGGTAGGTGGTGGATTTGAGAGCCTTTTAACATCACAGCTTCCTCTCCAAAACAGCAACCATTACTAGGTACATGGTGGCCCTCTTACAGCAGAGCAAGACCCCACCCAATCCTGCACCATCCTCACAACCTCGGCTCTGCCCACTGGAGCTACTTTGTCAGTCTGTCTCGTTGAGAGTCTTCCCCTTCTTCACGGGCTCTCCCCTTTGTCTACCTCACCAAGCGAAGATGTGACTAAGGTGGACAACTTTCAGAAGGCAGACCTTCCCCAGTTATGTTTTGTGTGCCTTCCCATCTGAGGGTCTCTTCTTCTGACACTATAAGATCGTGATCCACTGCTGTTCATAGGGCTTTCAAGGATCCATGATTTCTGCACTAGGCCTGCTGCCTACACTGTCTGAGCTTGGAAGTGCCGGTCAATCCTGTCCACCATAAATGGCCTGCTTGATATTTAAAACAATGGTGTCATAGCTTCCAGAATCACAGCAACACTCAAACTTCCAGTCCAACAAACTGCCCAGGTTATTCTTCCCCCAAACCCATGACCCAGTCTAGCCATGAGAGGAAAAACCAGGCTATCTCGTATCTGGAGAGGGGGCATTTTACAGAATACATGAAAGTTTCCTTGAAAGCCATCAAGGACAAGGAGAAAAGACTAGAAAATTGTTGTAGGTCCTAGGAAACTAAGGAACTAAGACGCCGGGGTTTAAGGTGAGATTCTGGATTGGCTCCTAGAACAGGAGATGAGTGTGGATTGAAAAGCTGGTAGAATCAAATAAATGTTAATATACTAAATTTACAATCTCAGCTTATCAGTTTTCATAAATACGCTGTGATAATGTAGCATGTTTACCATACGGGAAATTTCGTGAGCATGGAAGATGCAGCCATTGCTAAAACTGAGAATTTTTTTTTCTGTATATTTAATAGTTCTTAAAAAGAAAAAGTTCATTTAAAAAGTATGGTCCCATGTGAAAAACAATATATGTGAACTTTATGAACTCTGTATGTCAACCACTATAAAATCTGAAAAACAGAAACAAAAAAAGTAAATTCTTATTTTGAATTCAATAAACAATTTCTTAAAGAGGCCATATAACCAGCACATGATAGTCCAACATTATGGACTAACTGAAATGGCTTTTTAGGTTCCTAAGAAAGAACCATACAAACCACAGGTATCAGAAAGACTTCTGACTTTCACATCTAAGGAAGCCATAAAATAATTCAAAATACATTATCTTTACCTGAACCAGGTTATCAAGCAGTGTTGCTTTTCCTTAAAGGGGATGGTATTTTGTACATCTTTCCTGAAATTCTTAATTTTGCAAGACTATTCTCTCATAATTGAGAGTAAGGCTTAAAATGTTCTAAACTAATTAAAAATTGCTGTGCCTACTAGTTGCTGTATTCACATTGCATGAAACAGTGAGCCAAGCTACTTTCACCATGGGAGGGGGGTTATTCTGGAGATATTAAAAACTGTAAATAAATATAGTCCAAGTTAGTTACCGGATATGCCGACACATTAAAAGCTCTCACAGAATGAACAAAGAGTAAAGGTCACCTACTGCTAATCTCACATTTTTATTTAACGTTGCAATATGTCACGTTATGCCATCTAAGCTCTTGTGGCTTAGTGGTAAGGAGTTGTACTGCTGACCCAAAGGCACATGGTTCAAATCCATTAATTGCTTAACAGGAGAAAGATGAAAAATCTCCAGTCACGTGGTTTACTCCCTCTGAAAACCCACTGGAGGGTCAGCAATGAGTTGGGTATGACAAGAAGTAAGGTTTATTAGGAGCCAAGCTGGTATATTGTATAGTATGTCAGATTGCTAACTGAAAGTTGGCAGTTCAAATCCACCTGTATTTTCAAGAAAGAAAGAAATACAGTTTTCTCATAAAAATATTTACAGCCTTGGGAAACTCATGGAGGGTCAGTATGAGTTGGGATCAATTAAAAGGCAGCAGTTACTTGTATAAAAATAATGTTAGAATAATGTGTATTATGGTCATTGTAGATGTAGATACACCATGAGTCAGTATATAATACACAACATAAAATTTTCTTTGTGTTGCAAGGAAATTCCAATTAATTTGTATACATTTAATATCTAATAAGTAATGGGTGACTCTGATGAGATTGTGATGGTAGTAGGTGATCACATGAACCATAGAAATTTTATAAAAATAGTGATAGCATTCTACTTGGGAAATTAGAGAGCTCGGATGATGTAGTCTGTAGGGGGTTTCTCTGCTAACCCAAAGGGGTTGCCTCTCTGGTGGTTCAAATCCACAGTCATCACCAAGGAGGGAAGCTGGGTCGTCCCCATCCATGCAGTTCACAGCCTCTGAAAACACCAGAGGGTCCATTATCAGTCAGTTCTGACACTACAGTCAGGAATTTGAGTTGAGTTAGTGGAAAACTTGGTCTTTTTAGTTTACTTTTCCCCCCTTTCTCATATCAGTGCTGTAGTGTTTGGCATGAATTGCATCTCGTTAGCAGAGAGTGAAATGGAAAGAACAGCTGGAGTGTTGACTCAAGAAGTCTCTGTGGCAAAATCAAAGCCATGTATTACTTAATTAATATAATCTACTAATTATTACAGGAACTTGTATGCCACTTAAAGCAAGGAAAAATAGAGGGGGAAACATATGACTATGTCTTTTTCTCCTCAGTTATCTAAAATCCTGTCAGTTAAGAGAAAGATGGATAAGAGAGCACGGGTCCGGGTAAGTTGGGAAATTGAGAAAAGCATTACTCTGCTTTCTCGTATATAATTTGTTTTTCGACTAAAGGGTGCATTTGACATTCTTCCAACTGCTGCTAAAACTGTCAGGAAATCCTTGAAAATAGCATTTAAAAAAATCAATAGTGGCCCCTTCACAGCTCTTAAATTGGTCAATTTGATAGTCTAGTTCCCTGAAACACTTTGGAATTCATTTGAGAACAGATGACTTCAGCCAGTCATTATGAAAGCCATTAAAGAGAGACACCAAGTTCAGAAAGTAAGAGACATTATTAAAATGTGTCCTCAGGTGCCACTTAGAAGGGATGCCATGACTTCTTAAATTTATCCATCTCCTAGGTCAGTACTAGTCATTATAATTTATACAATTTTGGGTTTTGTTAAGCAGAATAGGGCTTTGTAAGCATTTGTCTAAAAAGTGAAATCTTTTTGATTCTCACAGATTCACTTTTAGCGTGTTTACAGGGTGGTATGAAATAAGTCGAGTGCTCTCAATCTGAGGTCGAGTCAGAGCTGTCATGTAAATCACAGACCTCTTCATAGATCAGGAGCTTTAAGAAGGACTCCTCCCGTGAGTTTACTTTTTTTGTAGTCTCAAGACTTCAGACTTGGAGAGTGACCCTTAAGATGATGACTGAGCCAGACCCACCAAAGCATCCCTCCATAGCAAAGACCCCAGAAACCAGGTCAAACAAATAGAGATGATAATGCTGGAACAGTGGTATCCAATGAAGATCAAAGAGGGAGCTCAAACAATTGTTGGGGAAGGAAACCAGATGACAAAGAGTCAATTGAGAGAGATTCAGGGCGTGGGGAGGCCTTCCCACCTTCCCAGCACAGCATGGCCACCCGGCGAGAACACCAGCAGCATTCCCAGGTGCTGAACACAGGCAGACACCTTCACAGATTTCCCAGGACGCAGCTCTCTAGACGTCACTGAATATGCTACAACTCACAGTGACCATGATCAACAGATGGAACCCAGTCCCTACTGGCTCCATCCTCACAAGTCTGCGTGCCCCAGCTCACTGCTGCAGCCCCCGCGTCAGTCCATCCTGTTGGGCATCTTCTACTCTTTCGCAGACTCTCTGCTTTGCCAAGTATCATGTCTGTTTCTAACAGCTGGTACCGCCTAACATGGCCACAGTTTGTGAGGCAAAGTTTTACTATCCCTGCCTTTAAGGAGCACTTTATTCAAGATAGATTGTTTTGTTCTTTTGGAAGTCCATGGGATATTCAGTCCTCTTCATAAACACCACAATTCAAAGCCATCAATCCTTCTTTGGTATTCCTTATCCATTGCTCAATTTATAGATGCAATTTAAATTCCTTGGCTTGAATTAGGGGCACCTGAATTTTTGAACTGACATCTTTGCTCTTTAACATTTTGCCAGAGGCTCTTGATAGCAGATTCTCCCGATACAACATGGCTGCTGCCATAGGTATTGATTATGGATTATTGATTATAGGTGAGGTGCATGTGTGTATTTGTCATTGATGGATTAAAAAACACACACCACAACACCCCAACATATTTGCAATGAATAAATTATTGGTTGTATAATATTCTCTCATGGGCTCTCCAGCTTCACTTCTGTCTCTAAGTCCATATTTTCCAAATACAGTTGCTCTTTTTTGTTTCCAACTTTTGCATTCCAGCCACAATTTTTTTTAAAATTCTTTTCTTTTATACTGGTTTTTTACAAAGTTCAAATATTTTGTTTTTCACACCAGACCTTTCCCATTTCCTTCACACCCCCCTCCACCTATCATGTGACCCTGTAATTAAGCACTTCCCCCCTCCGCCCTCTCCTCACCCTTCACCCAACTTGGATCCTAATACTTGTTCTACAATATTTGTCTTGTACAGTATTTGTCATTATGGGACAGAGTGAGTTCACTCAGCATAATGCTCTCTAGACACTCCCAAGTTAGGTAGTAATTTACAAAATCATTACTCCTGTGTGCTGCTGCGTTGTATCCCATTATGTGAATGTACAGTAATTCAGCCACTAATTTTTTTTTAAATGGGCCTTGATTGTATTTTCAATCAATGTCAGATAACATATGTTGACAGAAATTCTCAATTTCTTCATCTTTGGTTCTAGCTGTTGTTAAAGATATTTGAATAATATTTGTATTATCAAGGTTCCCTTGTATATGTATGCATATTCTACCACCCAACAGCACTGTTTTTCAGGAAAGGTCTTGAAATGTTCTTTTTGGCAGTGAATTCTACACCACTTGTCTTCAGTTTGCCATTTCCATCTCAGTTTCATACAGCCAAGGATGTTGATCTTGATACATTTTATTTTTCAAAACAACTTCTTCTTTTAGAGACATGTTTTATATATTGTGTTCCAATTATTAATTGATATTTTCATTAATAATGACTAATTATTAACAAATCAAACCCTTGCATAAACAGCAAGAGCAATGCTTAGAAGAGAATCTATAGTAATAAACTAGCACAGTAAAACAGAAGACCAACATTGATAGCTTGACCCTAAAACTCAAACAAATAGGAAAAGAGCAGAAATATCCCACAGTCACCAGAAGAAAGGAAACAATTGTTTGTTGTTGTTGTTATTGTAAAAAGAGCACCACTTTCCAGTCAGAATGGACTCATAACTGGTCTCCCAGCAGCTTTTCAGAGTCTGCAAATCTAATAGGAGGAAATTGCCCATCTTTCCAGTGGTGTAGTTGGTTGGCTGAAGCTGTGAGAGCCTGATCTTTTGCAGAGAGCAGGGCGGCTCTTCACCAATCAGCCACCAGAGCCCCAGAAAAACAATAAAAATTACCAACAAGACTAGATGTTAGTTCTTTAAAAGAGTGATAAAATTGACTATTGTGAATTGTGTCTCTGCCCCAATTATACAAGTATGTAATAATAAAATGTGGAAGCTGTGTAATGATCTTCATGATCTGGTGGTAAACCAAATAGTTTCATAAGGATTAAGGGTGGACCTAAACAAGCATGCCTCTGGAAACACTCTTAACTTTGATAAATGTCGATAGTTTTAGAAAGGCTTCAGGCTTTTCGTTCTTAGAGTCTTTATGACTCGTGCTTGACTCAACAATCAACAACATAGACCAAACGTCAAGTTCACATCGAAGCTGAAGAAAGTTAAAACTAGCCCACAGGAGCCAAAATGGAATATGGAGTCTCTCCCCGTTGAGTTTAAGAATTGTCTCAAGAAAATATTTGAGGTCTTGAGCACCTATAATCAAAACACAGAGGAACTGTGAGAGGACATCAAAGATAGCATCCATGAAGAGAGCAAAAGGCCATTACAAAGAAGGGTGAAAAAGAAAATACCAAGATGGATAATGAAAGTTGCATTAGAGAATCAAGAAGCCAAAACAAAAGGAAGAGATGCCAAAGTAAAAGGGCTGAATAGAAGATTTAACAGAACAGCTTGAGACAGTAAAGTGAAAAAGTATAAGAAAAATGTGCAAAGAGCTGGAGTCAGCGAATAAAAAGGGAGGAATTCGCTTGACATTTCTCAAGTTGAGAGAAATGAAAAACAAACATAAGCCTTGAGTTGCAATACTGAGAAATGCCACGGGCAAAACCTTAAATGATCCAGGAAGCATCAAAAGAACATAGAAAAAAATACACAGAATCACACTGCTCTATCCTATGTCAATCGCATTGCCTCTGACACACCCATCCCGATTACCCCAGTCACTGAATCAATCCACCTCATAGAGGGCCTTCCCCTTCTGCGCTGTCCCTCCACCCTCCCAAGCATGATGTCCCTCTCCAAGGACCGGTCTCTCCTCACAACATGTCCGAAGTATGTTAGACGGAGCCTCAGAATCCTTGTCTCCAAGAAGCCATCCGGTTTAACTCTTTCCAGGATGAATCTGTTTTCTTTGCAGTCCATGGTACCCTCAATGCTCTTCTCCAGCACCATAACTCAAAGGCATTAATTCTGCTTCTATCCTCCCTAGTCATTGTCCAACTCTCTGTTGCATAACAAGTGATCACAAAGACCATGGCCTATATCAGACTCACTTTAGTCTCCAGAGAGACACCATTGCTCTTCAGTACTTTGGAGAGGTCCCTAACAGCACACTTTGCCATGGCAATACGTCTTTTCCTGGCTACTGGTGCCAAGCGTGTTGACTGTGGAGCTGTTCTCAGGTCCCGAAGAGGGGGCAGAAAGAAATCTTTCCAGGCATAAAAGTGGAACAGCTCAGGGGGCCGTAAAACCCCTGCCCACTTCACAGGTAACCCTGACGTCCTCAATATTGTGCAGGATCTTGACCAGAAGCAGAGAATACCAGAAAGATGCTTGTGTTTTATTGGCTATACAAAGATGTTTGACAATATAGACCTTAAACAATTATGAATAACCTTAAGAAGGTTGGGGATATGAGAACACCTAATTATGCTCATGCCAACCTACACATAGACCAAGAAGCAATTGTCAGGACGGAACAAGGGAGCACAACGTGGTTTAAAATCAGGAGGAGTGTGCACCAGGGTTACATCCATACCTATTCGATCTGAGAAATTGAATGTTGAGAAAATCTTTAGAGAAGCCACGGTATATCAAGAAGGAGGGGTCACGAGGATTGGAAGAAAGCTCATTAACCACCTGCATTATACGGGTGACGCAGCTTTGCTTTCCGAAAGTCAAGAAGACTTAAGCACTTACTGAAGAAGATCAAAGACGACAGCCGCCAGTATGGATTACCTCTCAACATCAAGAAAACCAAAATCCTCACCACTGGATCAATAGGCAATATCATGATAGAAGGAGAGAAGGCTGAAGTTCAGTTTCATTTTATTTGGCTCTGCAGTCACCTGTGATAGTAGCCATCAGAAAACCAAAAGACATGTTGCATGGGGAAGATATGATGCTAAGGCCTTCTCCAAAGTGCTGAAGACCAGCAATGTCAATTTAAAGATTAAAGTGTGCCAAATCAGATGGGCAATCTCCTCTTGTGATATTATCTGCCTCTGAAAACCCGCCAGAGGGTTGGCTATGGGTCGTTTCCAGTTCTGCAGTGCACAACACACACAATCCAAGTGATGGTATTTCCAGTTGCCTCCTACGCATCTGAAGGTTGGACATGAATGAAGATGACAGAGGAAGAATCAGTATCTTGGAACTGTGCTGTTGAGGGAGAGTACTGACTATTCCATGGGATGAAGTACCACCACCAGGGCGCTTCTTCGAGGCAGGGATGGTGAAACTGTGCCTCCCATACTGTGAGCATGTTGTCAGGAGCGGCCAGTCCTGGGAAGAGACCGCACGCTAGGAAAGGTGGAGAGTCAGAGAAAGGTAAGAAGACCTTCCACACAGTGAATTGACACACTGACTCTAACAGTGGGCTTCAGCAGATAAGATGTCATGAGAACGGTACAAGATGGGGAAAGGCTCTGACCAACTCTTTGTAGGTTCACTATGAATTGTACTTGACCCAGTGACCCCTAACAGTAACAACAACCAGAAGGGAGGCATAAACCACTTCCTTTCAGAACCCCCAGAAGGAATGGACAAAATTGATACCCTGATTTGAGCATTTTGGCTTCTGGAACTCTTGAGACAATATATTTGTGATCTTTAAAGCATCCCATTTTGTGGCATGCTTGCTCGTGGGAGGAGCTCAAGGAAACGGAGACATTGATGCATATGGTCACCATCCTGTCATCCTCGCTGGAATGGCAGCTGGATTGATGAGTGAAGACCATTCTCTCTGAATGCCCAGGAGAGTACAGATGAAAGAGAGATTAAATTACATGGCCAAAGCCACACTACAAACAGCCATGGCCATGTGAGAGGGATTATCTTTAAATAAACCTTCAATTTAAAAATAGCATTAGATGTATAGAAGTTTCCTTTTTAATTTTAGATGGATTGCTTTACAGTAATCTGCATACTTGTTCCAAGTTTAAGATATAACCCCAAGAGAAGAAAAATTTTCTTTGATACCTATTTACAATTCCGAATCACCTACCTAAAGAAAATATAACTCTAGTATTTTTTTTTTCTTTAACATGAACACAATTGTAGTACTTAGAAATAATTAATACCCTGAGCTTCTGAAAAAAAGGTTGGGAGTTTGAGTCCACCCAGAGGCAATTCAGAAGAGAATCCAGGCAATCTGTTTCCCGAAAATCAGCCCTGGATAGCTGGGAATTCTGAAGTTGTGGTCTATGGGGAGATGTACTGCTGGTCCAAAGGCTGTGCTTCAGATCCCTAGGAGCTCTAAGAAAGAGAGACAGGGACAGAGAGACAGACAGGCGGTTTCCTCCTGCATGGAGGGCCTCTTGGAGAGTCGTGATGAGTTGATTCCAACATGACATCAGTGGGTTTGAGTTTTGAGTGTTTTGAGGGAGCACAGGTCTCAGACGTACCTAGCTTGCTATGAATCAGTCAGTTGGAAGGCGACTGGGTCAAATGTGGATTCATTACTCTGTTTAAGATTAAGATTAGGAGTCTTGGGGTGCTTCGGGTTTTTTACCTATTGAGTAAGCCACTTTTACAGGGGTTTGTTTTTGTTTTTCATTTTCAGTCACTTGTAACTCAGGAAGTGCTAAAATGTTAATTAACATAGTTCATTTCACACTTTCTCACTGCCTTACAGTGTTGATTTTCTTCAAAAGTTAGGTGCTCCCTCGTTGTTCTTTCATGTTTAATGAAGTGGGAAATCACTCTGCTTCTGTGAGGTCTTTGCTACCACGCCTGAACTCTCTAAAGAGCTAAAGAACAAGGAAAGAAGTTTAAAGACTAAAGTTTGCTTGACCTAAGCCCTGATATTTTCAGTTGCTTTGTCTGCATGTGAATGTTGGACCATGAATATGGAAGACCAAACATTGGTGTCTTTGAATTGTGATGTTGCTGAAGAATACCCTTCTTGAGCTGTGTTTCATGACTGTCTTAAAAGCTTCTTCAAGGACAAGCTGAGTGCCCCCTTTTCAGTACACAGTATTGGAAAAGCAATTGGGACAGTTGGGAAATGACTTATTAATAAATCCTTCAATCTCCTTTTCAGCATTTCCTCTTGCTCCTGCCCTGCTCCACTCATCCTACCTTTACTTTGGGCCGCTCTACCCTACTCAGTCTCTCCCCATGACGGCAACAACCCTACACTGCTGCTTCCTTCAAATTCTTCTATTTTTTTTTTTAAATATTAAAAATCTTGGATCTAGAGACAATTTGCTTCCTCACAGCAACTTAGCTTTGGCTTATGTTTTGCATCCCTTGACCATTTGCAGTAAGGTCTGAGGATGTGATGCTGTGTCACTTATAAGCAAGACATCCAAGAAACAGACAAAAAGAGTTGTCATATTAATGTACAAGACCAACTATACAGCACTTACAACCTAGATGTCTATAAAACAGACAATTTGACCTACGAAGTGATGTCATCCCAATGGCATCTCTCAAAAAATCAACATTCTTTTTTTAGATTGTGGATTTCCAGATAAATATTTCTGCCAAGATCATCCCTTTTTATGAAAGTCAAGGTTGGCTTGTGAAAAATTGGTAAACAACTTTTGTTCAATGGGAAATGAACAATCTAAACTGTTTCTCTTCAAAACATCAAGGACTTCATTGGGTTTGGTAGTAGCTTTCTGGCTTTGGAAAGGAGGACTGTTGGTTCTGTGGTTGAGGCATGTGATTACTAACAAATATATCAGCACTGGAAACTCCCCAGTTGCTCTATGGACAAAAGGAAGCCAGCTTCCATAAGGGTTTCCAGTCTTGGTAATTCAGTGGGGCAGTTCTACTCCGAGTGTTTTACAGGATCCCGAAAAAGTCAGCGTTGACTTGACAGTGAGTTTGATTCTTAGTTTTCTGATTTTAGTAGTCTATGATAGAGAGTTTGAAAGCTGTTATATACTGTTAATAATAATAATCTCCCCAAATTCTGACTGAAGTACTATGATTGCTTATGGAAAGAGTCTTTATCCAAGTTGGGCAGAGTTTGAAAAAAAGTTAGAATGACTGTATTATTATGATGATCTAAGAGTCACTGGAAAAAACTGGGACTTACTATAATTGTCCTGTATGGAGCCAGCAGTGCTGCAAACCTAAAGCCCATACATCTCTGGTGGTTTGTATTTACCAGCGTCTGTGCAGGGGAAAGATGGGCAGTCTTTCCCCATTGGGATTAGTTGTGGTTGTTGTTGTTGTTGTGTACTATAGAGTCAGAACCAATCCACAGCTGGCCCTCCAATGGGTTTTCAGAGGCCGTTAATTGAACGGGAAGAGACTTCTCATCCTTCTCCTATGGAGCCTTGAACCCCATGCCCTTAGGATTGCAGTGCAGCTTCTTGCCATTAGGCCACCAGAGCTCTTTGTGTATTGGGATTTACAGCAGGGCCACAATGAATTGGTTCACAGTAACACTGAGTATATGTCTGTCTTTGTTCTGTTTATTGAGAATGAATATTTCCATAGTAGCTGTGAAAGTTAAAAAAGCCACACAAGTTAAAAAAGTTAAAAGCCACACAGTGGCTTTAAAAGGATCGTGACAAAAATCTCTATTTGTTGATATTTAAAATACATGTCAAGAATGTTTTCCTTTCAGAAAAGATGTGACAATGACAGTTTTTGAGTAGATTTACTCATAATTCTACTTCTTTACAAAATCTTTAAAATATTATTGGGTATCCTTTGAAGTAACCGTTCTTTAAGATTATTGTTGTTAGCATTAACGTCTTCCAAGCATCCTGAAAAACCTACCACCGGGAGAAGAGAAAATAGATGGATGGGACCTTCTAAGAATCAAATCCCTATGCACATCAAAAACCTTCTCCAACAGAGTAAAAAGGGAAGCCACAGTCTGGGAAAAATATTTGTTAATGACATGTCTGATAAGTGACTTATATCTAGAATTTATAGACTATTCGAGCACCACAACAAGCTAAAGGTAAACAACCCAATTGAAAAATGGGCACAGGATATGAATAGACACTTTACCAGAGAAGACATTCAGATGGCCAACAAGCACATGAAGAAATGTTCAAAATCCCTGGCTCTAAGAGAGATGCAAATCAATCTCACTCTAGTAAGAATAGCAAAATTTAACAGAAGAGCAAACAGCTGGCAAGGTTGTGGAAAAATTGGAACCCTTATTCACTGTGTAAAATGGTACAACCACTATGGAAGGCAGTATGGCACTTTCTCAGAAAAGTTGGAAATAGAAATACCATTTGACCTAGCAATTCAACTACTGGGAATATGCCTTAAAGAAACCATAACTGCCATCTAAGCAGATATATGCACACCCACGTTTATTGCTCCTTTATTCACAATGGCAAAAACCAAGTGCCCCTCAGTAAGTGAATGGATAGAGAAGCTGTGGTATATTCACACAATGGAATACTATGCTGCATTGAAAAACAAGGAACTCATGAAATAGTATACAAAATGGGTGACCCTGGAGGACATTTTGCTGAGTGAAATATCTCAGTCACAAAGGGACAAATACAGCATAATGCCACTGTTGTAAAATAGGACTGACATTGGGGTTGGCGGGAGACTGAGAAAGATGGCATAAATAATCTATACTGCATTGAAACAGATGAGGGAGAAAACTGTTTGAAAGGAATTAACGATTAGGTATTATTTTCATGACAGTAGTTCAGAATGAGAGCTGCATGGTGGAGTGAACTGGTAGGAGGGGGAAAATTGTATAATAATGAAAGGTTTTTTTGTTTTTTGGGTTTTTTTTTCTTTTTTTTACTTTTCAAAGAGCAAAACCAACTAGGGGGTGGGGGTAGGCAGGGAGGAAAATGAAAACATGCAACAATGAATGAATGGAAATCCAAAGTCTCTATAATAATTTTCATTAACATTTAAATAAAAAAAAAGGTTGTTATTGTGTACTACTGAGTTGGAACTGCCCCATAGCTGACCCTCCAGCGAGTTTCCAGACGCCGTTAGTCGCCCAAGAGGATATGGCCCGTCCTCCTGTGTAGAAGCTGTGGCACTTGAACTGTCTGCCTTTGGGATTGTGGTACAATGTCTTACAGCTAGGACACCAAAGCTCCCTTCTTTAAGATTAGTGCATACTTTCTTTAAAATTGTTTTATTTCTTAAGAGGTCACTAAAATCAAAGAACATATACACCAAATCATCCCCCAAACATTCATTCATAGCTAAATACGTAACAATAAACATGATTTCCAGTACTATTATCAAATGGATACCTCAGGAATATTAGATTATTAGGAAGTTGGGCTAGGTGCGAATAATTTCCTTTTCAGCTTGATATTTTCAAAAACTGACTATCCTCTGTTGAAACATAACTCAATGATCCATTTCTTTGTTGTTGTTTTGCTCTGAGATAATATATATGCCACTTACTGTAGTAAGTGAATTGATGCAAATTAGTTTCCTCTGCGGGCATTCAGGTATACATTTGGACTGGCATGTCATCCGTCTTGCTCCTTTGCTTTGTCATCAATACCTCTCTGTACCTGCAACACCTGGAAAAACGAGACAGGGGACGTTTTATCCCCACACATGCCATTTATGTATTTCACAACCTGGAGCAAATTCCACTAAGCCAGCACTTTCCATTTGTTCGGTGTGAGTGGTGATGGAATATTCCTCTGTAAACCCAAGGAAGGCTGCTTAAGAGCCCTGAGAACTCGAGAGCTGGTAATTCCCTCACAAGCATAAAGTTGCTAAGAGTAGTATGAGGGCATAACAGCTCTTCCTCTGCACTCAAATAGCAATGATGTTTTCAGATCGAGCCAGAAAGTCGCCGTTACTGTGTTCTATTATCTTTTATGTCCTGGCCTGTGGGAGGCACCCCTTCCAAAATTTATTGCTGTGAAAAATGACTGTTCTGTCACACACAGAGGGTTATATTTTCAAATCGAAAGATCTGGTGAGTGTTCATATCCAGGGAGTTGACAAAACAAACCAACCAAATCCATTGCCTTGAGGTCAATTCTAGCTTATGGTCAACCCTTCCATTGGGTTCCTGAGATGCTGAAAACAGAAAGGAAGCAGAAAGCCTTGTCTTTCTCCCCCGGGGGCATCTGCTGGGTTCATACCACAGGCCTTTTGGCTAGCCACCCAACACTTAACCCACTTTGCCATCAAGGCTCCCATAAAAATCTTCTAGGCAGTTCTGATAATGACAGTTTTGGAGAATGGTCCTTTGGGGAAGGGGAATTCAAAGTCAGCTCTTCCTCCAGCAGATGCTTCGTTTCTGGTTTCCATCACGATGGTAGGGGTGCTGACTTTTAAGGTGCCCATGAAGCTGGGGAGAGGGAGATAAGAAAGAACAGGGAAAGGAAGACTGCCATGAAGACTCCTGTTCTTAATGACATTTAGGTGTTTTATTTGAATAAGCGCGTTTTGTGTTGTTACAGAGCTTTATTCCCAAGGTTTTGAATTAGGTTTAGTCAGATTTAGATTTAGTCAGCTTGTTCCAGTGTTATCTGTTAAGAGCTCTGGTGTCTAGAGACTAAGACTGAGCTGCTAACCAAAAGGTCAGTGGTTTGATCCCAGCAGCCCCTATGGGACGAAACAATGAGGCAGTTTGCTCCAGTGCACATTCCCAGCAGCCGTGGAGTCTCTGAGGCAGTTCTCCACTGTGATCCTAGATCGCTCCGAGTTGGAATTGACTCAAGAGCAGCTAATTTGCTTTGTTATTACTGATCGTTACTTCATGGAGGGGTGCGTGTTCGAGAAAGGCTTTCCCCCTCTGGTCCTGCTGATCCCCTTTAAAGGTGTGATGTCAGCCATTCTCCTTTCTTTTTTAAAAGTTAAGCTGTTCCTCAACCACAGGTTAAAATTGCCCACCACTGGTCTACTTTGCGGGATACAGTGGCAGATGGTTTTGTGAAAAATTGCTGAAAAAAGAAGGGAATCTATCGTGCTCTCCCTTTTAACAGTAGCGCACAATAATCGCCAGCTGTTCAGTATTTGTTGCTTTTAATGAAGAACCTCGAACAGTGGAGTAGGAATGTCATCCGGCTTTTTAATTGGACACACAGCCTCCACTTGTCCAAGTTTTCCCTCTTTTACTGTAATAATTCTAAATAAAATGCTTTGGCTAACTAAGTCTGTTTTGTCCTTTACCACTTTTTTTTTTGCCTAAGGGCTATTGCACAAATGAATCAAATTCTGCAATTATGTCTGAGGACATTTCAAGAAGGCCCCTTGTCCCCATCCCCTCTAAAGGGGGAACCTCTTTCACTTAAAATGTAATGACTGCAATTAATCTTTTAATGTCTACAAACACTGCTGAACATTCCCTCTGGTCTTTACTCCAAAACATTAGTCCAGTCTGCCCATGTTTATTTATGTGATAGCCAAGTAAACCTGGCCTGTTTGTATTCTGTAGAACCTTCATTCCTATTTTCTTTCTTTCTTCTTCTTTTTTTGAACTATGCCCTAGACTTTTCTCTTCAGTCTTGTTGCATTGTTGTTGTTATGTGCCATCAAGTGGTCTGCGATCCATAGCAACCCAAATACAACAGCTCTGAACCCTGTCCTGTCATGAGCTGGTCTCACGTCTACAGACCTCATTCCGTGGCCCAAGTTATCATGTCAATCCATCTTCAATCTTAGAAAATGGAAATTCTTGTGGCCCCCTTATGGTATTGACTGGCACGAAGAGTTCATATTCTTCTACCAGACAACATAAGGGTCGATTGGTGATTCGAACACATCCAGTGATGCTGTGGAGAGCTTGGCACTTTGCCTCCATGAAGATGAGAGCCGAGAGAAGCCTGTGGAGCAAGTTTGTAAGTTAGGAGGGCCACCAAGAGTTGGGATCAACTCGATGACTGTGGATGTAATAAGAGTCAGAGCACTGCTTCTGCTTATCTCCTCCCAGTGGACTGATGAGGTGGAAATCTGGGATTTACCGAGTGGAGAGCAGCAGGTTCTCGACACTCACCTCCCTCCACACCCAAGGTGCTGCTTCAGGTGCTGCCGTAGCTAATGAAGGGGAAGGAGAGAGAAGCATATCAATAATATCAATATAGCCCCTTCTGTTTTGTATAGAAGACCTTAAAATGACTGTTTTACAAAGTCATGTTCATTATATTTAATTAGGTTGAAAAAACGAAACAAAAACTCCAAAATCTCAGCCCTGGTAAATCAGACCTGGGCTTGGATCAAGTGCTGATTTGGGAAGTGCAGTTGTGATGTCGAGGCTGTTAATAAAACCCACCAACCAGTCAACTGAAAACTCTCCTTCCAGCTCTCTAGAGTAACTCTTTTTAAACATCAGTAGAAAAATTAGAACTAGTTCTCTTTTTATGGTACTTTCACAATCTAAATCAGAATAATTGCAGAGGCTAAATAAAGTGCAGTGCCTTACTTCTGTTCCAAAAAAGACATTTCCTCCTTGTCATTTTGCCCCCTCCATCTTTAGACCTACACACACTGACAGAAACTTTTTTTCTTAAATGCTCTACATTGAGACCAATTGTAGTTTTTAATTTTTTTCCTAATTTTTATTTTCTTCTGGTTTATTTACACAGTATATATACATTGTTTTTAACACCATATTTTTCCCATTTCCTTCACCCCCCCATGCATCAAATTGTGTGACCCTGTGATTAAACCCCAACCTCCATCCACACTGGGTACAACTCAGAGCAAGAGAAGAGAACAAATGATGTGCAGCCTCTACCCTTGGTGGCCACCTTTCTCTTCGTATTTAGTTGGAATATTAAAAATCCATGGCAAAACCAAACACAATTGCCATTGTCGGACTTTTACAAACCCTTATACAACCAGTTTTGTCTGTACCTTCATCCAGGGAGTTTAGTTAATCAGCATTATTATCTCAATCTAATTTATCAAGTGCTGCCACCGAAGGTCCTCAGGTATTCATAAGGTAACAGCAATGTTTCCACCATGTAAAATGTGTCTGCAACTCCCCATACCACCAAATCTGGAAAAAGGCAAATCTCCCACATTAAAGTAATATTTTGGTATTACCACACAGTTTTACCCCTCACATCTCAGGGAAAATTTACTACCAGAGTTTTCACTTACCTGATAAGTAGGCAGGGCAGAGCGCTGATGTGATAATGCGGAAAGTGATTTGTTCAACAAGACTTATGTTTGGGGGAAGAAAAGAGAAGGTAAATGAGAGAGAGGGGAAGGAGAGAGAGAGAAAGAGAGAGAGAGTGTGAGAGTGTGTGAATGAGTCCTGGCAGAGTCTCATTTAGGAAATTCTACCTTTGCATAACTTCTTGTAACTTTCCTCCTAAGTGTGGAGGGTATTTTAGTAAGTGCTTATGAAAATTTCCTGTGGAAAGGGCACAGATGGCAAGAAACAGCTATTCCTATAAAAAATGTGGTATCTATGTTTAAGCATATTTCAAATATATAACATGAAAAATAATCTTATGTTTTTCACTCTTATCTAATTATGTGCATTTATACGAAATTTTCTCTTTATATAAGCAGTGTTTCAATGATGTTTCAACATGAAATTTCAAGAGATACCTGTTTAACCAGTGTTTAACCAGCCACCTCATGGTTGAGAACCTCTTTTAATGGCTAGCCCATTCTCCACAGGGAATTGTTCCCTCTCCCCCGCTTCTATAGGCACTTTCCTTGATTTTGCTGGCGTACGTTTCAGAGCCTTTGTCACGTCTCCATGTACTTTCCTGTCCCTCTACTGTGTTCCTGTATAGAGAGAATATTTAGGACCCCTCTGGGTCATTTATACCTCTTATAAACCTGGGAATTTTTCCATTCCACGTTCTTTCGTTAAACACCCCAGTTTTTGCTCCGTTGCCGCTGGCGATGAAGGACTAAGGAACAGCCTTAGTGGACAATCCAACGTCAGTACTAGTTTACCCTATCACTGAACAGAAGTGAAACGCCAAAAGAAATTATGCAGCAAAAGCTAAAGGATTTTAACTGAGAATTTCTGAATTACAAAGTTGTACCCATTTTTTTAAAGCTCTGGATTTGGGAGCTCTAGTACCGGTGGCCTAGTGGCAAGAAGCTGAGCTGCAATCCTGAAGGCATGCGTTTCAAAAAGGTGTTCCGCAAGAGAAGGATGGGCAGTCTCCTCTCCTACAATTAACTGCCTCTGGAAACCCACTGAAGGCTCAGATGTGGGTTGGTTCTGACTTGACAGTACACAACACAACAACAACAGTGGCTTAGTAATAAGAAACTTCACTGAGTACACAGCTCAAATCCACTTGCTCTGCAAAAAAAGGATGGGCAGTCTCCTCCCTTATGATTATCCTCCCCTGCCTCTGAAAACCTGGAAATTGGAATGGGATAGCTGTGAGGTCATTTTCCATTCATTTCTAGAATCTTGAAACTATCTTATTTCCTTTGACCCAACAGTTGCTCTGCTAGGAATTTATTTCCTCAAATTAATCAGTGATGCTGAAGAAAATTTATGTATCAGGATATACATAGCAGTATTATTTATAGACACTGGCAAGTGTAAACCTCGTTTCATACACTCAGGTGCATAACCAATTTAACATTCTTTGGTTTTCTGAAATTGAACTGGATTTTCTTTTTGAACCTCCACTCTGCCAGGTGTTGCGAAGTTAATCTCATTTCCCTTTAGGTTTCCTTCCTACAACTTTCCTAGTGATATATCCGAGCTCTTGCCACTAACACATTAGGAAGAGAAATCATCAGGCAATAATTTTTTCATCTATTCCTGTCAGTGCCCTCTAAGATACCCTCATCCCATACTGCCTACAGTAATTTATCCACAAAGTCACGGCTCCACTTCCTCCCCAGGTCCGTAGGGGGTCACTTGACTATTTTTGGTTCTCTGATGTTGCCATTCTCAGGCACATTGGTGATTATTCTTGCTTGGTCTTCTGAGGCCCTGGCATCAAACACATGGCTCGCCTCTTGCATCTTGTATGACCCCAGGGCTTTGATCATCTTTGCCAGGGCCTAAGCTTTGGAGTATCAAGACCAAAAATTCTTTCCGTCCTGGTTTTGAAGTGGTAAATATAGAAAGTTCTGATTCTTGAGTAGGGGTGGGGCAGAAGTACCACAGCTTTTATGGACTGAGTCTGCACATCTCTTCCTATTCAAAGACATGAAAGGAGGAGTTTGAAATGGGCCCTGGTAGAAGTGCTTATGTGATGTAAATTGTTCAACACTACTAACAGGCATTCAGGTTTTGTGCTTGTTTGTTTTATTTGGAGAGACAGTTTGCTGGCACGCCATTGTCTACCAAATAGTAAAAGGAAAAAGTACTTCTACATATAGAGTAAAATATCATTATCATTGCAACAGTCTGTTTCCATAAAGTTATGCTCCTAAGCCTTGGAACCCAGTGGGAAATTATACTATGCTACAGGGTCCTTATGAGTGAAGAAACTTATGACAGTGGATACGGTATTTTAAATTTCTTTTATAATGGTAAAAAGAGAATAAATACCTAATAACTAAGAGGGAAAAAATGCATTGTATTTCTCCATATAATGAAACATTGAATAGTCTTAAAATTGTGTTTTGAAGATTAAAACCATGGATAAATATTTATCACCTCACATTAAATCAAAAGCACATATACAGTGGTATAAAAGGCACATATAGAGAGATATTTAGATATAGGTTCAGGGGGAAATCCTAAAAGAAATAGGTCAATAATAAGCATAGTTTTATGTAGGTAGTAAGGATATGTGCTCACTTCGGCAGCACATACACTAAAATTGGGACAATACAGAGAAGATTAGCATGGCCACTGCGCAAGGATGCACACAAATTCATGAAGCCATTTTATTTAATTTTTTAAGCCTCTTCTTTAACGTGGACAAGACCTCCGGGAGGGCCTTTGTATGTAAAGTTCGTTGTTATTATATTTTGGAGGAGCACTCTTCCAAGTGGTACAGCAGCACTCTTCTGTCAGTATGCTGTGCTGAGGTAACCTGGGGTTTCTGTGAACCTTGTGCTATTGGGGTCTAAAATTCCATAGCAGTTACCCATGGTGAACACTGCTTGGTGGAGCTCCCAGTTTAAGACAGCTTTGGAAGCAGGAGTGGCATCCACTTCCTTAGCAACATGCCTCTGGAAACTCTATGAACTTTAATAAATGTCGATAGTTATAGAAAGCTTTCAGGCCTTTTGTCCATAGGTTCATTATGAGTTATGATTGAATCTTGGGCAATCAACAACAACAGTAAAAATATAGATATATTTCCCCTTTTTAACTTTATTATTTCTTCTTATGTAGTCTAAAGTTTCTACACTGGAAAAGTATAATTTTTACAATAGAAAGAAACTTGTAATTTAGATTTCTAAGAATAAATGTAAATGCTGTAGAGATCTCCAGTGAAATGGGGTTGGAGTGATTCCATTGGCAGTAGCATTTAGAAGGTAATTGAAGAACTTTGCCAGAGCATTTCAGTCATCTCAATGGAGGTAGAAGTCAGTTTGCAGTAGATTAAAATTTAAATGGAAATCTAATTATATTAGTGAATGTAAACTCAATTTCCAAACAAGCTGGCTATAAAAGTAAGAAAGAGATAAAAACAGTAGTGAAAGAGCAACTGTGGGTTAGAGGTGGGCTACGCCTATATATTTAATAGGACATTCCACAGTATACTTGGGGGTTGTGTGGGCGTCAGTAGAAAGGCAAACGTTTTAAATACAGGTTAAAGCCTCAATTTTCTCTGCAGAGAAAAGTGGCTGGTGGCACTGGAGGTGCTTTGAGGGAATAATAAAGAATTAAAATTGTCACTGTGAAAAACAGCATAGGCAATTGACCAATGGACAGAATAGTATCACCAAGCAAGGGAGGGAGTCCAGCTGTCTCTGGATTCCCAGAGGGTGTCATGACACCAGTTCTGCTTAAATGTATCATTTAACTCAACCACCGCCTGCAGGAGTCAGGAGAGGAAGCAGAAAAGGAAAGTAGATGAACTGATTAAGAGTTGAGATTTTGGAAGACTTGATAGGAAAATGGGGGGGGGAGGGGGGGGGGGAATGTGCGGGGAGAAGGGTGCAACAATGAATGAATGGAATTCCAAAATCTCTGTAGATGTTCATTGAAAAACTTCCATGTAATTTTAATGGCATGGACTTCCAGAGATGTGAGATGAGAATTACTACCTTAAACCGAGGAAAAGGTAGCACCCAGATAATGTTTGTTCTTGTTAGGTGCCATCAAGTGCACTATGACCCGTAGTGACCCTGTGAACAACAGATTAGGACCTTGCCCTGTTCCTGTCTTCACAATATATGGGTGCCACACTGAAGCCTATCACTCTCACTGCACTAATCCATCTTCTGGACATCTTCATCTCCTTTGTCAAGGCTCTGTTTTTCCAAGCATGATGTCTTTTTCAAGAACTTTGCCTTTTTTTTTTTTAAGGAATTGATGCCTCCTGACAACGTGAGAACAACTTTCCTCATCTCTGCCTCTAATGAGCACGCTGGTTACACATGTTCCAAAAGGGGTTTCTGTGTTTTTTCAGTATATTCGTGATATGCTCAGTATTCTTCTCCAACAGCACAATTCAGAGGCACCAACCCTTCATTCGTCTTTGTTGTTCATTGTCCAACTTTCACATGCCTACAAAGAAATCTGAAATGTCATTGCTTGAATCAGGCAAAACTAATTTTTAAAGTGGTATCCTTGCTCTTTAGTGGGTTCAAGAGTCCTTGGCAACAGATTTGCCCAGTGTAACACATCTTTTGCTTTCTTGAGTGCTGCTGCATGAGTGCTGATTGTGGATCCAAGTAAATGAAATCACTGACCACTTCATTCTTTTATCCACCTATCATAGTCTGTTGGTACGCTGTTGAAGATTTTTGTTTTCTTGATGTTGACATGTAATCCATTTGGAGGCTGAAGTCTGATCTTCTGAAATAATTGTCTCAGGTCTTCTTTACTTTTTACAAGCAAGGCTGTGTCATCTGTTGTGATTTTAGGGTTTTTGAAAATGGCTTTTACAGTCACGTCCTCCTTGGCTTCCTCTGGGGGCATGATCTCCAGCTGCCTCAGCTGCAGACACATGATTCACCTGTTGATCAGCATCTTCAACATCATCAACAGCTACAAGGCTAACATAAGAAGGAGAGCTGGCCAGATTGTGGAGAGACTGTGATGAGGCATAGCCTGAAGGAGCCCTGGAGACAGAGACAGAGCTTTTGCTTTCTGGATGGTTGAAGGAAGAACTCACTTGTGATTGGTATGAGATAAAGCTTGCTGAATGATTGAGGAAACCAGAGGCTTCTGGCATTTGTGTTGCTGGACTGAACCTGGACTTTCAATTATTGCCTGATGAGCTCTGAACTAATTGAGGAAGTGTGTCTTGCTGTTAACTTGACTTAAGATTGCTGTACACTAAAACTTGGACTTTCACTGTGTGATATCCTTTGCCTTCCTTACTCCCTAATTCACTTTCTTAACAAACCTCAGGTATGAGTCAAATCATATGAGTCAATTTGCAATGACTATTGGACCTAGTGATTACAAATAAATGCAGGAGCTGGGGTTCCAGAAGTCCAACTTGGCCTTCCCCATTTGCTTCTTTCACATCTGCTTTATGCAGATTGTTGGTGAGTCTTCCTCCAGCCTTGATGTTAAATTCTTGTTTATATGGCCCAGCTTCTTGGATTATTTTCTCAGCATGCAAGTTATTCAACAGCTATTCAGCTGTGGAGAAATGATACAACCTTGATGCATACCTTTTCTGATTTTAAGTCATACTGTGTCACTTATTCTGTTTGAGTGACTTATTCTTGGTCTATGTACAGGTGTACACAAATAAATGTTCTGGGATTCTCATTTTTCTCACTTTTAGCCATGGCTTATTATAATTCACACATTCAAAAGCCTTTGCATAGTCACTAAAGCATAAGTAAACATCTTTCTGGTACTCTCTGATACCCATTGTTCCAAGGCCTTTTTTTGAATCCAGCTTAAATTTCTAGCAAATCCTTACTGACATACTGCTCTAGCCATTTTTAGATATTATACTAATTTGCAAAATTCAAATACCTTTTTCTTCAGAGCAGATTCTTACAGTTTCTCTCACCCCCCCATCTAATTGTACAAGTTCATGATTAATCCACTCCCTCCCACACACACATCCTTATCCCTCTTCTTCTACCCTCCAGCCATTTTAAAATAAATATTTTTCTGCATGTGCTATTAATGACATTGTTATATAATTTCTGCTTCCTGTTGGATCACCTTTTTGAGGGTAAGGGATGGAACAAATATGGATATCTTCCTGTTGGTTGGCCAGATAGCTGCCTTCCAAATTTCTTGGCATAGACTAGTGAGCACATCCAGGGTGGCATCTTTTTGTTGAAACACCTTAATTAGTATTCTGTCAATTTGTGAGGCCTTGTTTTTTGCCAATGCCTTCAAGGCAGCTTGAACTTCAATCTTCAGTTTCCTTGGTTCTTGATTATGTGCTATTTCCTGAAATAGTTGAGCATTCTTTCTCCTAGCGTGACTATGTGTGTACCTTTTATCTTAGTTTTATTCTAGAAGAATTTAATTCTTTACCCATAGAATCCTTCGTTATGGCTATCAAGGCTTGAGTTTTTCTTCAATTCTTTCAACTTGAGAAAAGCTGATCATGCTCTTCCTCTTTGCTTTTCTAACTCCAGGTTTTGTGTATTTTGTTGCAATAATAAACATATACTTGGCTTTGTCATCTTGAGAGCTGTCTTTTAAAATGTTAATGTTGATCAGCTATGAGTCGATCCTTCTCTAAGGTACACAACCACAGGCGTAATGGTACACGCCCACCAACAGAAGTATGAATTGAGAAATTGTGGTACATTCACACAATGGAGTAGGGAACAATGATTTCAGAAAATTTTGTATTACATTAGAGAGTCTATAGAGCACTGTGCTGAGTGAACTAAGTCTTAAAAGGACAAATACTACATAAAACTATTACTGTAAAATATATTTATCTTTCTTATTTCAACACTTTTTTTTTCCCATTAGCTTTTCTCCATTCAAAGGAAAGTTCATTTCAGTGTTGCTTCTAACATCCATTTTGGCCCTCTATTTCTTCCCAGTATTTAATGACCTTTTATTTTCTTCAGGTATAATGTCCTTGATGTCATCTCACAACTCATGTGTCCTTTGATCGTTAGTATACAATATCGCAGAACTATTCTTGAGATTTTTTTTTTTAATTCAGATGAAATAAACAAAAGTCTTATTTTGGCTCTTGCTGTATTGTTGTCATTTTTTTCAACTTAAATTTGATCTTGTTTATGAGTCATTGGTGTCTGTTCCATAGTCAGCCCTTAACCTTGTTTTGTTTGTTGGTGTTGAAACCTTCTCTATCATCTCTTTGCACAGATGTAGACCGTTTAATTTCCAGGTCTTCCAAAAGATGAGATCCATATGTAGCATTGCTGTTAATGTTTTCCAAAAAGGTATTTGAAGTAGATTTTACAAAATTCTGTTATGTGACCTTAATAGATAACTTACAGTCAGGTGGGCTCAGATCATTAGGCAACTTTGCATCTCTTGATTGCTAATCATGGCACAAATTTTAAGTGCTCCACAAGTAACTGAAATGTGGGAGATTTTCGTGCACTCAAGGCCTGGGAATCTGCTTCTGGAAGGTCACAATCGTTGAAGACCTGTGAAGCCTTCTACTGTGAAGTACATGGGTAAAACTGAATGGGAATCAGCTGCACACAACTGGTTTTGGCTTCTAGTTCATCAACTATTAGTTTCCAGGGTTTTATTGTAACATAACTAATCTGGTGGCATTTTCCAGACTCCCTTGTTGTATATTTCCCTCTAGTTCCATATGATTCATTGAAAACACAGAGAAGCAACAGAGCATAGAATCATACAGAAAAGACATTGACTACAGAGGCAGAGCTGGTCAGAAGTAACTGGTAGGCCTCCTTGCGGCCTCTGCAGATAGAGGTTCGCAGAGAGAGAGCAGACCCCACTGGTTCCCGGGAGACCTACTTAGCCTCTGAATGTGCATCTTTACAAATATCAGGTGTTGTGTGAACTAAGAGAGACTGTATGGGTGAAGGCTAAAAATGGATGCTTCTTGATTAGAGAAAATAGGGTAGAAGGGTTTTAACTTTAAAACATGTGTATATTTATGTATATGTATTTATATATTTCATTAGTGAGATACAATAATTCACAGAAATTGTCATCTCAAACCTTTCAATTACATCAGAAATCAGATGTGATTTTTATTCCATATCATCAAGGAAATTACTTCTAATCACTGGCTCCCTAGCAATCTCCAAGACTATCTGCTTCTTTCTAATCACACAAAGATATTTAGTAGATTCACTATAAGCAGTTATATGAGCCCCTATGGCAGGTCAGCAGGTATGAAACAAGTTCCCCATACACTGTGGTGTTGATTATGGCTTCTGTTCCTGGGTGTGAACCCAGGGCACCCCACTGCCATCAAGTCAGCCCCACCTCTGAGGGTCCTCCACTGGGTTTCCAAAGTCGTACATCTCTAAGGGAAGAGACCGCCCATCTCTCTCCCACAGATCAATTGGGAGATTCGAATTATGACCTGCTTAGCAGGTCAATATGAAAACAGCCACATGACTAGGACTCCTTGTATGAGAGGAACTATTATAGCATGTTATGTATCTTTATTTATTTTGATTAATCCTTCTATACCTTCAGGGCTCTACTCTACCTATTCGAAATAGTCATCAGTAGATTCCTAGGATTTTAAGGGAGCTTCGGTGGCATAGTCCAGATGGAGCTGCAGTGCTAAGCCTAAGGCCATGCCTCTCTCGAGATTCCAGTCCACCAAATCCAGTGGCTCTCAAGGAGAAAAATGGACAATCTTTTCCTGTAAGATTGATGGGCTTGAAATCCCAATGGAAGGTCAGCGGTGAGCCAGTTCCAATTAGACAGCAATGATTTATGAAGTAATTTTGAGATGGAATTTACAACTTACTGTTGTTACGCCGTGATTCACAGTAGCCCTATGAACAAAAGATCAGAACATGAAAGAAAGAAAAAAAAGATCAGAACATTGCTGTGTCCTGTGCAAACCTCACAATATCTTCTGTACTGGGTGGACTGTATCAAGCTCATTGTTGCATAAAAAGGGACCCCACAATTAAATGAGGAGATAACAGAAACATAATGCACATTTTGACATGTTCACGTAAATATCTATACGAAATTTTCCAAATAGTGAGGATATGTCTAACAATACTTTTAAAAGCAAGCGCTTCATAGGAAACTTCAATGATGATACTGTATGCACATTCTAAGTGCCTACAATAACCATTCCAAGTATCATATACGTATTCTCTCATTTCATTGTCTCTTCAGCTCTATATAAACCCAATGTCTTCAAATCAATTTTGACTCATAGCAACCCCAAAGGGCATAGTATAGGGCTTCCAGCTACCTGTGGCATTACCAGGTCTGTGATCCTTACAGAAGCAGATTGCCTCATCTTTCTCCCAGAGTAGCTGGTGGGCTTGAACCACTGACCTTTTGGTTAGCAGATAAGTTCTTTAACCATGGCATACGAGGGGGAGCCTTCAGCCCTACCAAGAAAATATTATTATGTTTTATTATCAATGTCCTAAAACAGAATACAGTAACATTAAAAGGGATAAATTGACAAGACAGAAAATATATTTTCTTCCACCACTCATCACAACTCAATGCAGGATTTCACATGTCATTATCCTAATTTTTATCAGGAAAAGTTATTAAATTGTATGGTGTCCAAAATTTGTCGGGCTTTCTATTCCTCTATCCAGTGATATTCATCCTTTTTGCCTTCAAACACTGAGTTACTGCATTGGCTCTATTCATATCTAGACATATATTATCCCAAAACTGCAACTGACACACACAGTGAAGTCTTTTGGTTAAACCTTTCCTGTCACTGTGTCAGTGTCATTAATTGAATGTCATTGATTGACTGGTAGGTCTACAAAGCAAGAATCGATTCAAATTTTGGTTAAATTTATTATCATAAATACATTTCAAATCTGTCTATAAAAACATAGTATTCCTTTTAGCTCTGATTGGCCCTCCATTGACTCATCTCATTTTTTTAAAGTCATTGAATTTTGAGATACATCTGTGTAATGAGATACAAATAAATTTTCTAAGCACCATTGAACATAGCTGCTGTTGTTTTTGTTTTGTTCTGTATGCATGCTTAAAGGAAATCTTAAAGAAGTTGTGGGAGGTTTTTTTTGGTTCATTTTTATTAAAACTCAGCATGCCTTATCTAAATCACTCCCCTGAGAGGCATAAAGCAGACATATAACATTCTAAGTGTTACGACAGTCGCGCAAGTGCACATTACACCAGGTCCCGCGCAGGCCAAAGTAGTTTTTATCAACATTCTCCACAGGGGACAATAAAGTTTATCTAAATTGGAGAATAGTAACTGATTGGACCTAGAAAATTAGAACAGGCTCATTATGGAGGAGCATCGAGTGATTTCTCTGTGAGATTTTGTCAAGTCAACACGCACCCTCGCTGATTCAACCCAGCATGTGTTCCTGTATCTCAGTCCTCAACAGAAGACTCTTAGCGGGATGCCCAGTGAAAAAAAGGTCTCTGCATTTATTAAGAGAGAGAGAGCACGCGTGAGAGAGAATAAAAACCATTTGTCATTGAATCCACTTGGATTCATGGCAGCCTCATCTGTGTCACAAGTACATTGTGAGACATTTCATCCAGGCCTCATCTGAGTGGATGAGAAACACCAGCCTCTTTGGTCACAATAGTGGTTTGCATCATCCATGAACCCTTCATGAGAGAAAGACACATGTAAGAAGGAACATTTTTATCTAGAAACTATTTCCATTTCCATAGGGTCATGACCTTTTAAAATGTCATTAATTCATTCTTTCATGCATTCATTCTTATCTACTCTTCTTTTTCTCCTTGGTAGAAATAGGCCTTTTTTTTTTTTTTTTACACTCTGTAGTTAGTTTTTCTCTCCCAGAATAGTCCTCAGAATTATAATTTTCTTTTCTACGAAAGAATTCCACTAATGCTCCATTTTACTGTCCAATCAAAACTTCCTCCACCCAGCCTGTTTTTCCTGAGAGAATCATTGTCCTACCACACTTCTCTCATGTTCCACTCTGTACTTTCAAGTCAGCTTCCTGACTCCATAACTAACTGGGTATTTAACTGACTGGAAATAGTATTTAGCTCTGCCTTTTGTTTTCCATTTTAAATATGTAGATCATACTCTTGGGGCAATGAATTAATTATCTGAGTTTTCACTCATGATCTAGACAAATCCAGATGTCATACTCATGCCTTTCTGTCTTCGGTTAAATGGCTATGGTTTGCAGGTGACTCGACGGCACATTAACAGCATCTTTATCATGTTTTCACAGCAGTTTTTATTTGACTCCAGGGAATATGAAATAAGATACCCAAAATATAACATATAAAACGTAAGTAGCACCTAGGACTGGAGTCAGACTGTTGTTAATGTCATGGGTCACTTTGTGTGGTTCTGCCTCAATGTCTGATCAGCTCTGAATAAGTAGACTGTTTATAGAATTGAAAGAATATTGGTGCCATGGTTAAGCATTTGGATGCTGCCAAAAGGTCTGTAGTTCAAACCCACCCATCTCAGCTCTGCAGGAGAAAGATGTAGCAGTCTGTGTCTATAAAGATCACAGCCTAGGAAAAGGTACGAGGTAGTTCCACACTGTCCTACAGCTAAGAGTAGGGATGGACTTTATTTGTTTCTGTTGTTTTACAAAATTGGAATCAGGAGTGGCATCCACTTCCTAAACAGCATGCCTCTGGAAACTCTATGAACTTTGATAAATGTCGATAGTTATAGAAAGGCTTCAGGCCTTTTGTTCATAGGGTCAGTATGAGTCGTGCTCAACTCGAAGGCAATCAACAACAACAGCGATGTTGAGAAATATAAGAGGGAAATGCTAGTAATACATCATTAGTACATGTCTAATTGCATTGCAGATCATATGAACCAAGACCAGCCCAAGGCTGATCTCTGGGAGTTCAAAATCAGACATATTCCATTTTACAAGCATTTTACCAACCTAACAACAGCCACCCCTCTCTTGACACTCTCTACTTTTCTTCTGAGTTCAATAATTTGTTGCAATGGCCACACAGATCCCAAAGACCATGTTTTCTATTGTGTTGTTTCTTTATTTTTTTTCTTCACATTAGATGGGTAATGTGCTGACATCATAACAAGGTTTAAGGGTGGCACATGTCATACAAATGCATGAATACCCAATCATCGTGTTCATGAACTGGACAAGGATCTTAAGTTGTTTCTAAAGAAGTAAGGTACAACTCAGGATCGGGAGGAAAGTAGGCAAGGTTTGCCATTGTCAGTGTAGGAAAGGCTTCCCTTGACCTTGTCATCTTTGGCCACTGGCTCTGCCACTGGCCTCTTTTCAGGATTCTCTTTGTCTTCATTGTTATAGTCTTTGACCCATGTTACTGCTTTCTCAAGAGATTCCTTGCCTCCTCTGTTTCTGCTTCTTCCTGCTGCTTTTTCACTTGCTTCTGTCTCAGAAAATTCTCTGTGGGCTTGGTTGCTTAAATATCCAAGCTCCTCAATAATTTCAGGGCATGGTACTACCACCTAGGCTGCCACAAGGTGACCAATCCCCACTATACACCACAGACCCTTAATTAGCATACTTAGCTAGGCTGAGCTACAATGTACCTTATTTGTATAGTCTATTGACCAGTCTCTGCAAAGTGCATTCTAGTTAGGACAGACTGCAGCCCAAGACTGGACAGAAAATATCAAAACCAAATTGTTTCCACCCTACTTGGGAAATGGTAATCAGTCCAGACAAAAGTCATAAGCCCTCTGGGGTAGAAAACTGGGGCAAAGGAAGCTCTTCAGGGCTTGGGGGGAGGGGAATCTTAAGTTCTCTTTTCCAAAGAACCAAGGCAGGAGGCATATAAAAGAACTCATATCACCACAAAAGGTTTAACTAAGAGGTTTATCTGAGGATTTTTGTTCTCAATAGAACCGATTATTTCCATTGAATGGAACTATCTTATTTCTTATGTAGAAAGAGATATGATACTTTACTTTTCTAATATTCTGAAGAAAAAGGTTTTATCGCAAAGGTTATTGTCATGCCAGATCGATAGTGAAATACGCTGATTAACTTTTCTATCATGCACAATGACTGTGTGTTCCCTGGTGTTTGCCTCTATTCCAGATAAGTGCCCGTGTCCCCAAAACTAACTCGAGATGACATGTTTCTCCCCTAGGTTTAACTTCAATTTATTGCAAGTAGAATACTGATTTAATATTCATCTCAAAGTATTTTACTTAGGGTTCTATTTGTCACTAATAAAATATGGCGTGCAACTGATTAAACGAAATCATAAATGCAGGCACGTGTTTATTAATCTACATACATGATTTTATTGATGTAGTAATAGTTACATGAGTAGAATTATTTATTCGGAAAATATTCTTAGCTCAGCCACAGATATGAAAAGTTTAATGGGCCTTTTAAGCAATGTCCAACTCCATAGGTGTGTTTATATTTTAAAGAGAAAACAGCCCTTTTCTTGTTTACTATTTTGCCTGTGCTGCCATCCCAAAGGTACCGGGTTTGAATCCTAGGTGCTTCACAGGACAAAGATGGGCAATCTCCTGCTGAGCTATTAAACTGCCTCTCAGACCTGCTGGGGGGTCAGCTATGAGTGGGTTCCGACTCAGTGGTACACAACAACAACAACGTTTCTAGGCGTCTGGTGCTATAGTAGATTAAGTGTTGACTTAATAATGGTCAGCAGCTTGAGCCACTGGTGCCCCTCAGAGAAAGGTGAGGCGGTCTGCTCCTGTTAAGATTTACAGCCTCAGAAAGCCAATGGTGGGTGTCCCTGTGAGTTACAATTTGGTTTGAGCTAGTGGTTTTTAAAAGGCAAACACTTGGAATGGACCACCAGTGGGGCTTCAGAGCACATCAGTGCCTCCTCCTCCAAGCCCTCTTGGCTTCTTCCACGTGTCATGTCTGCTTCCCTCCCAGTACAGAGCTGGTGGTACTAGCTTTGCCTGAGGCACTCTCAGATTCCCAGTTCTGCGTGGTGGTGGTGGCAGTTCACACTTGATCACGACCTGGCTGCACCAGCATGGTAGTGAGAACCAGAGGTGCCACCCCAGCTCTACACACCTAGTTCTACAGCTACCTCTCTGCACTCTCCTACATCCCACCCTCGCTCGGACATGAACAAAGTGACTGCCCATAACCAGCCTCCCAGCCAGAACACCCACCCACCTGGCAACACCGGTCTCTTACATTTAGTGGGTACAGCTTCTAGACTCTGCCTGGAGGATCCCCAAAAGATTTCTTATTTTTATTTTTGAGTGAAAGTTTGCAAAGCATATTGTATTTTCATTTGATCATTCATAGAGCTTTTGCTTTGTAACATTAATTAAAATTGATTAGTACAATTAATTATAGTGTGTTAATGGAGGAGAGCTCTGGTGGCCTGGTGATAAGAAGCTGCATTGCAATCCCAAAGGCACCTGGTTTCAATCTACCAGCTTCTCCACAGGGGAAGGGTGGGCAGTCTCCTCCTGTGCAATTTTGCTGCCTCTGAAAACCTGATGGAGGGTCAACTGTGAGTCAGTTCTGACTCAATGGCACACAACAATGACAACGGCAACGATGCGTGAAGCTTTATAAGACTTTAACTACAGATTATGCAGGCACTACCCTCATATAATAAGGTATTTGCACAACCTCCAAATTATATAACGTCCTATTTCACAGAATATACCGTGGATGCTAAGTAGTATTTCTGTCATAAAACACTCTTAAGACATTGTTCATGTTTTAACTTAATTTGACTCATCAATATTTTTTTTTAGAAGGATGGGCAATCTCCCATTCAATTAACAGCCTCTGAAACCCGCCAGAGGGTCAGCGATGGGTTGGTTCCAACTCTTTGGTACAGAATTACAGCAGTGTCCTTTTAGTTCTGAAACACGTGCCAAACAATAGTAGTATAATAATAACTAAAGACTCATATCCCTCCCCCTCAGTTACTTTACTTTGGGTGTGCTAATTTTGCAGTGTACACAGTTTTCAAATATACCTGGTGATACCTCCTGCCCATGGCTTAATTGTACATCAGACATGGACCATTTCTTCTCTAAGCATAGCTGATATTCAGTCCCCACAATACACAACCTCTAGGGTTAAACCGGGTGGCTCCTTAGAGGCAAGGATTCTGAGGTTCCGTCTAACATACTTTGGACATGTTGTGAGGAGAGACCGGTTCTTGAAGAAGGACATCATGCTTGGGAGGGTGGAGGGACAGCGCAGGAGGGGAAGGCCCTCTATGAGGTGGATTGATTCAGTGACTGGGATAATTGGGATGGGAGTGTCAGAGACAGTGCGATTGGCACAGGACAGAACGGAGTTTAGGGCTGTTGTACATAGGGTCGCTATGAGTTGCACGCGACTCGACGGCCCATAACAACAACAACAACAACAGTCCCTGTGGAGAGAGCTCTGGTGGCCTAAGGATAAGGAGTTGCACTGACAACCCAGAGGAATGCTGTTCAAACCCACCAGCCTCGCTGCCGGAGACAGGTGGGCAGTGTCCTCCTACATGACGTGTAGTCTCTCAAAACCCTGGGAGGGTCGGCTGCGGGCTGGTTTGACCTCTACAGCACTTGTGGGTCCCTGGGCTTATACCTTTGGTATTGAGTCAGTCATTTCAAATTAATGTTTACAAAAAAAAAATTAATGTTTACAAAGCATAACCCCTTTGGAAATGGTAAATTAAGAAATTCGGTAAATAGTTTAGAGTTGGACTTGAAGTTATGTGGGAATCTCACAATACTGTTTGTGTTTCCCTTTGGTCAGCCTGTCTCTTCTGGTAGATGTTAAGTCCTGCCGTGTATAAAACAGCTAGTTGGTCAGTAAAACCCATTACCATTGAGTCAATTCTGACACATGCTGACCAAGCCTATAAATATGAAGGCGATTTCACCATCTTTCTTTCAAGGGGTGGATGGATGGTGGGTATAAACTGCTGATTTTTCTGCTAACAGTCCAACATGTAGCTTACTATCCCACAGGATCTCCTTCATTGCTGCATAGTCACTTTATGCCATAAATTTCCCTTAGTATGTGGGTCATGTTTAATAATTACTCTGTCAAAGTTCAATTGAGAGAGCGTAATTTTACTGTTTAACATTCCAAGGAGTCACAGTGAAACGTATCATGTTACCAAGTCAGTTTCCCTATAAATATTAAGTCATGTTGAAGTAATTTAAATTCATTTGTCCGACAAGTACCCACTGAGCAGATACTACGTGCCTGATACTGCTTAGGTGTTTAGGACATGCTGTTGATCCCTTGTCTCGTGATTACTGTTGTTCTATATTGTTGAGTGGGGAGTAACTCATAGTTGACCCTCCAGTGGGTTTTCAAAGCAGTCAATTGCAAAGAAAGAGATTGCCCATCTTTCTCCCTTGGACCAGCTGGTGGATTTGAAGCACGTGCCTTGGGGGCGGGCAGTGCAGCTCCTTTCCACTAGGCCATCAGTGCCTAGTATTAGCTATTTGAAATTGATATAGGCTGTGGAAATAATGAGAACAGTAAGGCAGAGTGTGATTCAGACAGACCAATGATCAATAAGATAATACAGGACCAAAAAATATTTAGTTCTTTTATGTAAAAAATTATCATAAATCAAAAGCAAATCAGTGGCAACATACGAAGACAAGAAAGCACCATTAGATGTTTAAGAATATGAAGTGCAAGGCCTTTGAGTATGTGTTAAAATTCTAGATACGTTGGACAGAGTGGACTGATGGCAAAAATGATACTTGAGCAAACGCATCAGGCTCTGAAGAATTCGTCATCTGAGTGCCTCTGAGTGGGTATTCTAGGCTTTAAAGACACACGCCGTGCCAACAGTCCAAAGTGGGAAGCTGTCTGTGGTATCCAAGGAATAGTAACTGGAGCAGAGAGGGCAAAGCAAGGAGTGAAGAGGGAATGGCCAGAGCTGCTGTCCCAAGGACCAGTGAACCAGGGAAAAGGGTTAGCTTTTCTCCAGAGTGGAGTTGTAGGAAACAGGAGACTCAGTGGGAAGCTCTGGTTTGTATTTTAACACAGCTACTCTGTAGACAGTAAGTAGACTGAAGGATACAAGAATCAGGGTAGAAGTTACAAGGTTAAGTCAGGAATCCAGGCGAGAGAGACATCTGCCCAGAGGCATATGGCAGCAAGGGAGGTGGGAAGAAGTACTCAGGAATAGATGGTTGGGATTCATAACTGATAGGTCAGCTAGGTTACACAGACAACATAAACGTAAACTCTGAGAGAGATGTCAGGAATAGGGGGTTGGGAAACATAACTGATAGGTTATGCAGACAATATGAACGTAAACTAGGAGACAGAAGCAAAATCAAGGCTGATACCAAAAATTTGACCCGCTCTACTGGAAGAGTCAGTTTCTCACTGTCACTGTGTGCCAATCCCCCCTGTCGTAGTGTGCCTGTATGAATGAATGAACTGTCCCCTGGATTTCCTGGGCTGTAATCTCTGTAGTAGCTAGCAATCACGAAATCATTTCTTCTGTAGAACAATTGGTAGATTCAAACTGCAGATCTTTCAGTCAGCAGTGGAACCCTTAAACCACCGCTCCACCCGGGTTCCCTGGATTTGCCATCTGAGAGGCAAATTGTTGCAAAGCAGTAGTAAGTGCTGCATGAGTAAGTAATAAGAGGTTGGTGACTTAGTGGTAAGAAAATGCACTGTAGTGCAGAGGTACATGGTTTGAATCCAGGAGCTGCTCTGCAGGGGAATAAGTGGCAGTCTCCTCCTGTTCGGTTTACTCCCTCTGAAAACCCACTTCAGGGTCAGCTCGGAGTTGGTTCTGACTCACGGGTACTCAGCAACAACAGTTTGTGAGATGGACCTATTTTCTAAAATACAAACTGAAGGTAAAACATCAATACTTTGCATTTATAGTGTGCCAGGGATGTATCCTTTCTCCATACCTAGTCAGGCAGTATGCTGAACAAACAATTTCTAAAGCTAGACTCTATGAAGAATGTGGTGTCAGGATTGGACACTCATTAACATCCTGTGTTATGCACATGACACAACTTTGCTGGAAGTGAAGAGGATATGAAAGGCTTGCGGCAGAAGATCAAGTACTACAGCCCTCAGTATGGCTTTTATCTCAGCATCAAGAAAACAGAGGTCCTCACTACAGGGCCAACAGTTAACACTATGATACATGGAGAAAGGATTGAAGCTGTCAATTCTTTCATCTTGCTTGGATCAACAATCAACACTCTTGGTACCAGCAGTCGTGAAATCAAGAGACGCACTACACTGGGCAAGTCTGCTGTCAGGGACCTTTCCAAACTGCTGAAGAGCAATGATGTCAGTTTGGAGACCAAGGTGCACCAGATTCAGGCCATGGTCTTCTCAATCACCTGCTATACATTAGAGAACTGGACAATTAATAGGATGGTAGAAAAAGAATTGATGATGCCTTTGAGTTGTGGTACTGGAGAAGAGTTCTGAATATCCGTGTATGCCAAAAGAACGGACAGATATGTCTTAGAGAAAGTTCAGAGTGACGTCAGCAATGGGCTTGAGTGTTTCAGAGGTAGTGCAGATGGCACAGGATAGAGCAGAGTGCAGACTGGCTGTACTCAACTTGATGAAACAAACGACAACAACGGCAGTGAGCTTGGTTTGCCTTTGTTGTTCATTTGCTTTTGATTTGTTTTAGTGGTTTTTGCCGTCCAGCTCCTGAAGCTGGAAGATGTGGCAGTCTGCTCTGATAAATATTTATAGTCTTCTGAGTTAATTCTACTCTATCCTATAGGGTCATTATGAATCGGAACTAATGCTGCAAGACCTAACAACAAACTGCTTACATTTTTCATTATACACTGAAGATAATAGCCAGTCTGATACCAATAGTACCAAATTGCCATTTCATGTATCGTACAGACATATTCAAATTAGAGAATCAGTTTTGTCTGTGTACTGGTTTATCTTTTCAGTATAGTATCACAATTTTTATTTTTCTGCAAACTCCTCATGCATGATATCAGTTTCTCTCTGATTATTATTTCTCATTTACTATTTTTTCTAGCTTGTCACATGCATGTTATGTATGTATGTAAATACTGTGGTAGCCGAGGCAGTAAAGATTTGCACGGCTAGCTCAAAATGGGACCTCTCTGCCAGTTCGAATCCATCAGAGTTCTCCTAGGAAGATAGATAGGCACTCTCCTCGGGAATGATTTACAGCCTCTGAAAACCCACTGGAGGGTCAGTTGTGAATTCCTACTTAGCAATGAATTAGTTCTTTTGTTGTGTTTTTTTTTTTTTAAGATGTAAAAACGGAGGAAGAGAGAGAGAGTGTGTGTGTATGTGTGTGTGTGTGATGTACATGCATAGACACACAGAGTTAAATGCCCACTGACAGAGAAATAAGGATCAAAGCATGCTTTCTCTAATATGGCAAAATGGAAAGATCATGAAGCTGGACCCCCGATGTTCATTTACCAACTACAGATTATTGAGCAAATCTTGGAGCCTCTCTGGTCTTTAATTTTCTCATTAATTAAATAAGGAGTTAAGTTTTTCTTACTGGTTTCCAGCCAATGCTTGGAAACCTGTATGGCTTACAAATGCATTGGAAGTTAAAATCGTTTTGAAGGAAAAAAGAAAACTGTGTATTCAGCCATGCCTCTTCCGGAGGCTCTGAGCTACTCTTTGACGGTGGAGAAGCACACTAAACTTCAAAGAGAACGTCAGGCCTCCTTCTGCCTCAGAACATCAGTCAGTGGCACAGAGAGCCGCTGTGTAACGTGCTCGAGCATCTGCATGTGTAAAAAGTGGTGCTGGTGTCTTTGCCGTGAACATCTAATGACCATATTAATAATGTTTTAGATTACCCTCCTGGGTGACAGTCTAAAGAAGACCTTCAATATAATGTAATCATTCACATAAAAAAACCAAGTGGCTCTGCTGGATCCCTGACTTCTAAACTCCGTTTCTACTTTGATTAAGATGTAGGAGGGAATTGAATTTACTCAAGTTGGATCACTGAAATGCTGGCTTGAAAAGAGCATTTATCTCAATATATTTAGTGCTTGCTTCTATTTCTGTTGGTTTTTTTCCCTCCCAATTCTTTTTCATTCCTCCTTGTGGTTTAATATAGGGTTAGTACATAGAAAATACTTGTGTAGAATGTTCTAGAACCACACATGGGACCATTTTGTATTTGCATTATTTTGAAATTATGAATTCATTATCTCTTGGCTTTGATTAAAAGAGATGCATTTATCACAAGCATTATAAACTTTGGAGATTTCAGCATACTGTTGAGATTGAAGTGCTCTGCTTGGGAAAAGAAAAAAAAACCAAACCAAACCAAATATATTTACTCTAACAAATGGTGTGGCTGAACTTTCCTTTCTACTACCAGATTGGTGTGTGGGTTTTTTCCTACGATGGTGTCCCAATGCTGTGACAGTGTATCATTAGCTTCACAAATAAATTAACAACAATTACCAGGTACTTTATCTAAACATATCATCCCAAGGAGGGGAATACTCATACCCCCCCCATACCTACCTACCACTATTCCCCTATACCTTTGCTAGCTAATGCTACACAGTGAGCTAAAATAATCGAATCAGTGTTCTTTCTTTACATTTGACATGCACAAAATTGTACTATCCCCAAAAGAGGAACTATTTGTAGACTTGTTTGAATATGATTACCTTTTTCGACTCATTAGTTACTGAGACTTGTAATAAACCTCAATAATATTGCCTAAACACCACTGTACTGGAACATCTGTTATGTGCCCTGTTTAAACTCTCAGACTTGAGAGGTTGGCAGTGTTGTTAAGCACTTGTTTCTGGAATCTGAGTGGCCTGAGATGCCTTCATGGTGTCAAAAGTGGTAAGCCAGTTGACACTAAATCAACTCCTGGTGACGCCTTGCTCATTTCAGTAGTACTAGGTGTGGTAGAGTTTTCCTTGGCTGACATTTTGGAAGTAGATCACCAGACTTGGCTTTTAAGGTACCTCAGGGCAGATGCAAACCTTTGGCTAAGTAGCTAGCTTTAAGTCCATTAACCTTTGGCACCACCCAAGGATACTCCAAACCAGCAAATGTGGACAGTCAGTATTTACTATTGACTTCAGATTAAATATCTGTGTTTCCCTGATAAAAATGCTCCAGTCTAACTTCCCTGATTGCCACAATGCCACCCCAAATTATGGTCTCCACCAATTAGTACAGTTTACAAATTACTGCTGAAATGCAACTTAAATTCTAAGTGTTAGAAATCAACTGCCAACTACACCTGCTTTCAGGATGAGGTCTCTTCCCGAGCACACCCACTGCAGTCAGCAAAAGCAAACCCACTGCAGTGAAGTAGGTTTCAGTTCATGCAGCACTTCTTTGGGTAAATCCAAGCTTTATGCTCATCTTTCTCCCTTGGAGTGCTGGGAGATTTTCTTAGTTGCCCAACAGGCAGGAACCACGTAGCCATCAGGATTCCATTCATTGTGAAATATAAACCTGACTTTTGGTTCTGCAGACACTGCTGCTTCTGTACTGCTACCTCCCCCACCCCGTTTTTGCCCATCCACCTCTTTTTGCACTTCCATCACTCTTGAACTTGCTAGGAACTCTGGTGGCCATCATGGCCAAAGGATTCAGCAGCTAATTAAAATCTCAGCCGTTTGAACCCAACAGGCGCTTCTTGGGAGAAAGATGTCACAGTGTGCTTCAGGAAAGATTTACAGCTTCAGAAACCTTATGGCTCCCAACTTTCTCCTCTGTCCCACTGAGTTGAAATCAGCTCCATGGCTGGGAGTAGGCAGGATTGCTTTGCAAATCAAAGTTTGATGTGGAGAAAGGAGGAAAGAAAATATTAAGAACCTTTTATGCCTTGTATTCAAGTTGGAAAGTTTATGAGTTGATAGGTAACCATTGGCTGAATGAGTTACAAAGAGTCCTTAGGTATTTGTCTAGGCTTTTGTTCATTTACCATTGATGGTAAGACCGCACATTGACACGCTCCTCTGAAATAAAGGAAAACCTTTGAAATCTGGTTAGCTTGGAAGCTGGCTACATTGCACATATTTACTCAGGTCCTGCTGTTTTAACTTCCAGAGATTCTTTTAGAAATCCCTTAATAAGTTCTGCATAGTCAAACAGTATCAGTGAAAGCAAATTGAAAGAACTCTCCATTTCTGTTGCTTGATGCGTGCACAAGATTAATAAATATTCGTCTTTGTCTTCTTCCAATTAAATTTTCAGATTAAATAAGAGAAATGTTGCAGGAAGTAGTTTCCTTTTCTTTTTTTTTAATATTTTTTATTGGGAAAAACATATTGGGGGTACAAGGAG
>NW_006399822.1:9902523-9916964 GCF_000299155.1 Elephantulus edwardii
CCCCCCCAGGTGCCTGTCGGGGCCTGGGTTTCAGCTGTCCACACCACAGCAGTGGACAACGAGCTTAAAGCTCCTGATGTCTCTGGGCGCTGACTCTCACCAGTGGCTATGGATGAAGTCACAGACGATTTTCAGCCAGCGCAGGAGTAGTTTCCTTTTCTATGGTGTATCAGTCAGCGTTCTCCAAAAACAGGACTGAAATGATATTATTTTTATAGGATTTGCTTTCAGAAATTGTTTCACCCGTGGGGCTGGCAAGTGCAAACTCTGTAAGTTCGGCTGGCTGGCTGGCTGGTGATGCTCAAACAGGTGGTGATGCTGCAATCTTCTGAAGTCACAACTTCTCTTCCAGGAAAACTAAGTGTTTGCTCCCAGCCCTTTCAAGTGTTATAAGACTCATTCACATTATCAAGGTCAAGTTCCTTTACTTAAAAGTTGATGGTGATAGGTATCAACCAACTCTGTATTTTCACACTGCCACCTAAATTAATGTTGGATTAAAGAGCTAGGTACTATAGCTACAGTCAACACAGAAGTAGGCTGTTCAAATCCATCAGCTGCTTCAGGAGATATATAGGCTGTCTCCTCTCCTACTGTTTACAGTCTCTGGAGTCAGTTCTCACTTGGTAACATATAACAAAAACAATAAAAGCCAAGGGAAGAGGCACTGGTGGAACAGTAAATGAACTGTTGGTCTGCCAAGTCAGAGGTTGGAGGTTTGAGTCCCACTAGCCACTCCATGAGAGAAAGAAGAATCAGTCTGTTCCAATTAACCTATGAAGCCTCAAACGTTCAGTGAAGGCCACCTAATTCAGAAGTGAGCCAATGAGAGTAAGTTGATTGGGGTTTTATAGTCTCAAGAGACCTGGTGTCACCATGGCTATGCACTTAGCTGCTAACTGAAAGTGTGGTGTTTCAAACTCATTGTTCTTCTGACGAGCCATCAAGTCAGAACCAGCTCACAGCTGACCCTTCAGTGGTTTCTCAGAGGATGTAAATCATATGGGAAGAGTTTGCCTCAGAAGTGCTGGTGGGTTTGAACCATGTGCCTTTAGATTGGCAGCACAATTCCTTATCACTAGGCAAACAGCTCTACTGTTGTTTTTAGGTACTGTCAAGTTGAATGCAACTCTTAGGAACCCTGTGACCAACAGATCTGAACCTTGTCCTGTGCTGTGCTGTCCTCCTCATCTCTGACACACTTGAGTCCATTGCTGCAGTCACTGTGTCAACTCATCTAATTGAGGTTCTTCCACTCTTTCACTGACCCTCCACCTTTCCAAGCATGAGGTTCCTTTTCAAGGACTAGCCTCTTCTAGCAACGTGCTCAAAGTATTTGAAATGGCGCTTCACCATCCTTGTCTTCAGAGAGCACTCTGGCTTCGCTTTTACCAAGACATTATCTGTTTGTGTTCTTGGCAGTCCACGGGATAGTCACTCTTCTCCAGCATATCAGTTCTTTTGTGATCCTTAACATTGTCCAGTTCTCGGATGAATAGCAAGTGACTGAAAAGAAGATGACCTGAATCAGGCACGTGTTAAATTTCATGCTGACCTCATCACTCCTCAGTCATTCAAGAGATCTCTGACAGTAGACTTGCCCAGCGCAGTGCATGTTCTGATCTCTGGCCTGCTAGTAGTAAAGATGTCGATTGTGGTTCCAAGGAAGATGAAGTCATTTACAGTTTCCATCTTCTCTCAATCAGTTGTGTCACTTATAGGTCAAGTGGGGAGAAATTTGGTTTTCTTGACGTAGAGCTGAAATAGTTCTCCATAAAGTGTGGCTATCTGCATCAATAAAGATTTATAGCCTTGGGCATTCTCTAGGGCATTTCTACTCTGCTCTAGTAGAATAAACTCTGACAGTTAGCATGGAAATCCTAGTTGTATTGGCACATAAAACTAACATATCACACTTGACAGCATGTTCCTTTCTTAGATCAACGTAGACTTAGACCTGTACATAGTTATAGGTATTATTGGGAGGATTAGGCATTCACTTGAAAATATGTAAATTTTTTTCTTTTTATGGATAATTTTTAAGCTAAACCCAATAGAGTATCCATCATTCTACTAAGTTCAACCTTGAAAGTTACCCACTTAAGTCACACCAAACCCTGAGACTATGTTTCTCAATCACCTTTCAGACCTGGAATAAAGCTTACTTAATCCCGTGGCTGAACTTTCAGGCAAACAATAAATGGGTTTATAAGGTGACAAAAAGACCAGGGAGGTATTCACTGTTTGAACAGTCAACCATGCAAAATCAGAAGGGCAGCATTTGTTCAGAAGGCACAGAAGGGTATGATGGGAGGCTGGATGGATAAAAAAATTATAGGGAAGAAAGGGAAAAGAATGCAGTTGCTTTGTATGTATTATAATTAAGGTCATAAACCAGAAATGTGTGTGAATGGGTGAATGGAGCACCAATTTGCTCTGTAAGCTTTCAAATCACAATTAAAAGAGAATAAAAGAAAAAGAAAAAGAATGGACCATTAAGAAATAATCCCCCTCTCATGCCCTTCCCTTTTCCCTCCCTCCTAGCTGAAGACTATCATGGGTACTATGAAAGGATTGAGAATATGCCTCTATCTCCTCCCTAGAATGCTTTTACTGATTGTATTATCATTACATAAATACGATTTCCTTTACCCTTTCGAATGTAGGTGAAATACTAATCTAAGCAAGTGACTGAAACAAAATTATCAAATTAAAGCTAAAATTTGAAGTTTCTAACCTGCATCAATAGATATATGTGTGCGTGTGTGTGTGTGAGACAGTAAATTTGAACTCTAAAAGGAAATAAATGCAAAGTCTACTTAAAAAAAAAACCCCAAACCCACCCCAGCCATCTCCCCTTAATTTGTATGCTTTCAAGACATTAAGCATTTATTTCCTCCAAACACATCAAAGATAACCATTCACAAGAAGTCTTATACGACCCTTAATCAAGAAACGCAGCTAAGCTTGTTGACTGTGAATCAATTCTGTAGTTTGATGCATTATGAAATGTTATGCTTTTCTTAAAAAAGAAAAACCCCTTCGGTGTAACTTCGGCTCATGAATATTATAGCAGTTCTTTTTTTCTTCCATTCAGTGAACTGAGACCACCTTCGCCGTAGCGCTTGGAGTTGTCTTCCATGAATATATCTTACTGGAATGCAAATTCCACGGTCTTCAGGACTCTGAGGGGGAAAAACATGGAAAACTCATGACCTTTATGGTTGCTTTGGTTTTTATTTTTCTTTTTTCAAAAAATACATCTCAGGCCAAAATTTTCATACCTTCTCTTTTCAAAGAAAGATCAAATATTATTTCACAGAGTGGCTAAAGCTATGATCTTCCTCATAAGCAGAGTTTCATTTTGGCTTATTACTCTCATAATAATTACCTTCCCCATTTAGCAATCCATTCATGACTGCCAGTTGGCTCATGTAATTATTTCCCTTCAGAATCTTCCAAATGTTTAATCTGGAAAAATATTAGAAGTTTGGTTTTTGTCTCTAAACCAATGAATTTTTTTAAAGTTATGCTACGTTGCTACATTAAGTATCTGAATTTAGAAATTATAAGTTAGGCAGTATTGAAATGCTAAAAAGTATTAAGTCTAGATTGAAACAAAGTAAAACTATTCTTCTTAGAGAAATCAGACTTTGTCTCCTTACTGCTGTTTGATAGTAGTGCTTGTGGCTAATAAGTATGAAGTAAGAAAAGAGGCCCTGCTGGCAAACTAACCAGCTTTTATTGGGTCAAAATATTTCTAGTTGAGAAAAGCAAGTTAAAAAATGAAAGAGGAATAAGGTTAGTTTTGAAACATTTTCAAAAAAAGCCTTAAAAAAGCACAGTCCCAGATGTTTTCACCAAGTAATTATATTAGATATTTAAAGATCACATAATTGCAATGCCATTTAAATGCTGTTTATCATGCAAGTGTAACATTGACCCCAATCCTGATAATTATTGCATTTAGAAGAAAATTACAGACCAATCTCATATATGAATATTGATGTGAAATTTCTAGGAAATAATTAGCAAACAGAATTCAAAATAACATTGAAAATTAATATAGCATGACCAAGTTGAATGTAAGAATTTTTTAATACTAGAAAATTCATTAATATAATCCAATATATCAATGAATCTACAGAAAAAATTAATCTCTAGAGGGACAGAAAACATATTAGATAGAATTCAATGGCCATTTGTGGTTAAAAAAGAAAATTAAAATCTCAAAATAGTAGCAATAAATAGGTATCTCAAATGTGTGTGTCTTCCTTGCTTACATTTGACATTTTCTACCAAAATTAGAACGAAGAAAGTGACCTCATTATATCATTGTTCTTTAACACCATAGAGGAAGGTTTACCAAAGCAATTAGCTTAGTAAGGGAAGCCTATAACTCCACTTCTTTGAATTTTATATTATTATCTACAGATCTTGACATCCTTCAAGAATAACATCCCACTAAAATTGTTGTTGTTGTTGTTATGTACCATTGAGTCAGAATCAACTTATAGCTGACCCTCCAGCAGGGTTCCAGAGGCTTCAAATTGCACAGGAGGAGATTGCCCATCTTTCTCCTGCAGAGGAACTGGTAGATTTGAACTCTGTGCCTTTGACTGGCTGTGCAACTTCTTATTACTAAACCTTCACACCTCCCTTGATACTAAAATACTCTATAAAATGTTAACAAAATTAAAATATAACCCCCAAAACACCATATATACAATATTTTTAAATAGTTTTTAAATTTAGGAAATATAATAGAAAAAACTAGGGATATTGTAGCTGATGTTAGATGGATCTTAGCTGAAAGCAGGGAATACCAGAAGAATGTCTATCTGTGTTTCACTGATTATGCAAAGGCATTTGACTATGTGGATCATAACAAACTGTGGCTGACTTTGAGAAAAATGGGAATCCCAGAACATTTAATCGTGCTAATGCGAAACCTATACTTGGACCAAGAGGCAGTCGTCAGAACAGAGCAGGGTAACACTGCATGGTTCAAAATTGGGAAGGGTGTATGCCAGGGATGTGTCCTATCTCCATACCTTTTCAACCTGTATGCAGAGCAGATTATCTGAGAGGCTGGGCTCTATGAGGAGAGGCGTGGTGTCAGGATTGGTGGAAGATCTATTAACAATCTGCATTATGCAGATGACACAACCCTGCTTGCCGAAACTGAGGAGGACCTCATGCACTTGCTGCAGAGGGTCAAGGACTGCAGCCTTCAGTATGGACTGAGGCTCAATGTCAAGAAGACAAAGATTCTCACCACTGGACCAGTTGGCAGCGTCAGGATGGATGACGAAGAGATTGAGATTGTTCACAGCTTCAATTTGCTCGGCTCCACGGTCAACACTCTTGGCACCAGCAGCCAGGATATCAAAAAACGTATTGCGATGGGAAAGTCTGCTGTTAGGGACCTCTCCAAAGTACTGAAGAGCAGCGGTGTCTCTCTGGAGACTAAGGTGTACCTGATACAAGCCATGGTCTTCGCAATCACCTGTTATGCATCAGAGAGTTGGACAATGACCAAGGAGGATAGAAGGAGAATTGATGCCTTTGAGCTGCGGTGCTGGAGAAGAGTATTGAATGTACCCTGGACTGCCAAGAAAACAAACAGATTCAACCTGGAGAGGGTTAAACCAGGCTACTTCTTGGAGGCAAGGATTCTGGGGCTTCGTCTGACATAATTTGGACATGTTGTAAGGAGAGACAGGTCCTTGGAGAGAGGGACATCATGCTTGGAAGGGTGGATGGGCAGTGCAGGAGGGGAAGACCCTCTGTGAGGTGGATTGATTCAGTGACTGGGGTAATCAGGATGGATGTGTCAGAGGCAATGCGATTGGCACAGGATAGAGCAGGGTTTAGGACTGTTGTACATAGGGTCGCTATGAGTCGGAAACGACTGATGGCACATAACAACAACAATAGATAAAAGAGATAATCTACAATATAAACAAATCATTTTCTTGCTCATTGTCATCAGATCAGAATTGACTCACAGCTGACTCTCCACTGGGTTTCTGAGACTCTAAATCACATGAGAGGAGGTTGTCCATCTGTTTTCCTTGCAGCCACTGATGGATTTAGACCATTAGAAAGGCTTAGGCTTTTGGCTGTCAGGGCTACACTCTAGAAACAGAACCACAACAATAAGAGACCTAAAGCAAATCTTAACCAGATACACTCAAGATTCGCATGAGGAAAGTTCAGTATCCTGAAAGATACAAAATTAAATACAAAAACTAAAGGAACGTACCATGTTTAAGTAATGGCCTCAGAAGAAGCAGACAAGAAATCAAACAATATATTGCACTGGGAAAATCTACCTCTTTGAAGTGTTAAACACAACCTAGCCCTCAAAGAAACAGCTTTGTTGGTGTTAATCCACAGTATTTATTAGTTGCTTCATATGCCTGTGAAAAGCTGAGTAATGAATTAGGAAGGTCAGAGAATTGAGCCTTTGGATTGCAGGATTAGTGAATAATATTGCATATCAGAGAAATAAACAAAGCCACCCTGGAAGAAGAAGGACAGCAGACATGTTTTTTAGGAACAAGGGTGGTGACACTTCGGCTCAACTATTTTAGAAATGTTTTTAGACAGGATGAGTTGTGGGATGACATTGAAGACATCTCCCATGAAAAAGGCAGAAAGTAACACAAAAGCAAGAAAGACCAAACTGGCTATCAGAACAGACTCTGAAACATGCTTTAGCATGTAAAGAAGCCAAAACAAAAGGGAAGAAATGTTCCCATAAAAGAGCAAAAGAAAAGATTCAAAAAGGCAGCTCAGGACAACAAAGCAGATCATTAATTATAATGAAATGTACAAACAGATGGAGTTAAGAAAACAAAAGGGAAAAATCACACTGAGTATTTCTCAAGTTGAAAGAATTGAAGGACACATTCAATTGCACAGTTGCCATTCTAGAAGATGCTATGGGCAAAATCTTGAATGATCCAGGACCAAAAGAAGATGGAAGGGAGTCAAAACCAAAAAAAGAATCCATCAAGAAGAACCATTTCAAGAAGGCAGCACACCAGTACTGAAGGAAGTTCAAGCTGCGCTGAAAGTATTGGCAAAAATAAGCCCCCAGGAATTGATGGACTACCAACTGACATGTTCCAACAAAAAGGTGGATCCCTGGATGTGCTCATTGGGCTATGTCAAGATATTTGGAAGATAGTTACCTGGGAAACTGACTGGAAGATAGCCGTATCTGCTCATTTTTTTTAAAGTGATCCAACAGAATTTGGACATTATCCAGCAATGTCATTAACATCACATGCAAGTAAAATCTTGCTAAACATTATTTTTTAAAACTGCTAGAACAACACATTAACAGAAAACTTCCAGAAACCCAAGCTAGATTCTAAAGAGTTTGTGGTGCAAAGGATATCATTGCTGATGGCAGGTGGATCTTAGCTGATAGCAGTGAGTATCAGAAAGGTGTTTACTTGTGTCTTGTAGGCTATGCAAAGGCATTTGACTGCTTGGCTCATAACAGATTGTGGATAACATAAAGAACGGGAACCCCAGCACATTTAATTGTTCTCATATGAAACCTGTACATAGACTCAGAAACATCAATGTGAACAGAAACAGGGAGCACTGTAGAGTTGAAAATCAGGAAGGGTGTATGTCAGGGTTGTAGCCTTTCTCCATGGCTACTGACTCGGTGTGCCGAGCAAATCATTTAAGTGGGGCCATGTATTAATAAAAGCATTGAGCAATTAATCACACACACAAGAAAAAGAAAAAGTGGGGCTATATGAAAGTGAATGTGGCCTCAGGACTGGAGGAAAACTTCAAAAAGTGAAGAAAAAGTTGAAGCACTTACTGAAAATAAAACAAAAAAAAACAATAAAAAACAAAACAAAATCAAAGAGTACAACCTCCACAATGGATTATATCTTAACATCAAGAAAACAAAAGTCCTTAGAACTGGACCAATAAATAACAACATGATAGATGGAGAAAAGATTGAAGTTGTCATGAATTTGATTTTGCATTGATTCCTAATCAGCACACATGGCAGCAATGATCAAGAAGCCAAGAAGTGTTGCAATGGGAATATCTGCCATCAGGGACCTTTCCCAGGTTCTAAAGAGCAAGGATATCAAGTTTAAAGACTTGGTACATCTTAAGATGTTGAACAGGGTAGTTTAAACATAAGATTCTGAAAAAGAACTCATATTTTCACTTTAGCGTCCCTATTGGTCTATTTATCACCATTTACCCATCTCCTCTGGCCAAAACAACAACCATTGCCAAACAATATTGGCAAGCTGAGAGCACATCAAGTTTCACACTCCGGTGTATACGGCATTTATGACCACTTATGGAGAAGATTGCCTTTTGCAGAGCACATTTAGAATCTTGGTTTCTTTCATCAGCATTCACCTCCCCCAGTTGGATTCAAGATGGACCTGAATGAACTGAATGGAAAGGGTTTGTGTCTTGGTAAGATTGTAACCTGCTGGAAGATTCCATCTGAAGGAATGGACAGAGCATGTGGTTCAAGGCCAGCTCTGGAGAAATACTTAGGGTAACCCTGACTGAATGTTTGAGCCTCACTGTACTCATCATATCAATTGCTGTTAGGTGCCCTTAAGTTGATGACAACTCATGGCAACGTTATGTACAGTTGAAAGAAACACGCCCCATCCCACACCATTGTTACAGTTGTTGCTCTGCATTGTCATACCCTCCGTGGCCACTTCATCTCAAAGTGTTGTCTTTTTCTGTGACCTCTTGCTTTAGCCAGCATGATGCCCTTCTTCAGGGCCTAGCCCTGCCTGAAACCATAACCCAAGCATGTGCAATGCAGTGTTCTCATCCAACATCTAAGGAACAATTTGGCTTCACTTCTCCCAAGACAGATTTGCTTTCTGGCAGTCCAAAGATACTGTGTATAGTGCAATGAACAAATCTAATCTTTGTTTTCAATGATAGTGAAGCATGCAGTAATAATTATATCTAACATATATTAAATTGTTGTTTCCCATAAAATACTATGCTTACTGAATCGTATGTAAAACTTCATTCATTAAACTGCTGCCTCTTACACGTCATTTATTTCTTCACTGTGTATTGGAAGAAATATTTCCTTGAATCATGTCTAAAACTTGTAGCACATGCTACTCTGATGTGATTAGAATTCTTTTCTGCAGAAAGATATATTGCATAATCTTTACAAGCTTTGGATGCCAATTCCACCATCACCACCGGGCCTCAAATATAGTATCATTTTAGTTTCACAGCATTTTGGCGATTTGTATGTCCAGTGTATTTCAATAATAATGTAGGGGCTCTGGCAGTGTAGTCCATAGAAAGCTGCGCTGCGAACCCAAATGTGGTTCCTCTGTGGGTTTGAATCCTCCACCAGCTTCAGGGGAGAAAAATGAGCAATCTCCTCCCCAGTGATTTGCAGTCTTCTTCCTGATTGTGATTTCGGTGTAAGTTTACAAGAAAGGATGGGTTTTCACTCATTCACTGATACGCGTGGTTTCCCTCCCCTCTGTAATTTTCCCTCACTCTGTAAGGCAAGCCTTGTTCCAGATTGTCATGTGCCAGACACACACTTTGATTTATAGTCTTAATTATAAGGCGTTGTGCTGCCTACCCCAAAAATACATGGTTTGAATCCACCATTCTCCTGAAAGATGGGCAGTCTCCTTCAGTCTGATTTACTGCCTGTGAGACCCCACTGGAGAGTCAGCTATGGGTCCCTTCTAATTCAACAAACAGGACGAGTCATGAGGCAGTTCTGACTTTAAATTTAACCCTTTTATGAGCTCATCCCCCATTGTAGAACATGTGGGGGTGGCTGTTACTTACTGTTGAGTCGACTGAAGCTCATAGCAACGTTGTGAACAATGGATCAGAACCTTGCCCTGTTGCATGCCATCCTCACGATACCAGGCATAGTTACACTCACTGTGTCAACCTATCCTTTTTTCAATTTTTTTTTTATTTTCAGCATTATTTTGTGTGTGTACCATCAAATCGGATCTGACTGGTACAGGAGGAGATTGCGCCTCCTTCTCCAGGAGAGAATCTCATGGATTAGAACCACGTACCTCTGGGATTGCAGTGCAGATTCTTGCCACTAGGCCACCAGAGTTCCCTGTGTCAACCCATCTTGTTGAGCCTTTTTCTGTCTTTGACACTCTGCCTTTCCCAGCATGAGGTCTTTTTTTTAGGAGTGCCCCCCCCCAAGAGCATACCCAACGTATGTAAGACCAAGTGTTAACATCCTTGAGTCTAAGGGCCACCCTAGTTGTACTTCCTCCAAGACAGACTTGTTTGTTCTTTTCTATTAAAAAAAATGAAAAGGAAATAAAGTTTCTGGTTTCTTTGAGTGCTATGAGAGCCTAAACATCATTATGAACAAGAGACATTTCATTTACTGAGAAGGGTATGAGAATGGGAATTACAAGTTCTGGCTTGTGATTTTTAGCTTTGCTACACTGGAAAATGTCATGTCACCTCTGAGGAATGAGGATTCTTAAAAGGAGAAAAGAACAAAATAATGTGGCGTAGAGTCTGAGCTTGGGTTCTCTGGAATAGATTTGGTGGACCTGTGGCTGCACACAGCTAGGAAGAGATTGGGTATCTTCGTTTCTGAGTGTTAGTGTAACAAAAATATACCTAAGTGCTGGCTGAAAAGAACAGAAATTTGTTTTCTCATATTTAGGAAGCAAAGAAATTTGAATCTGTAAGAAAGCCAGATTCTTCATTTGCATTGTCACGATGGTGTCCCAGAGGAAGTGGAGTGGTGATTGGTGCTGTGGTCGGAGAGTGAGCAGGAGGTGGTCAGGTGGGGCAGGACTGAGAAGGGCTGACAAGTGAAGGAAGAGCTTGTGCAAAGGCCCTGAGGCATGAAAAACTATTCACTTTGAAAAGTTGGAAGGAAAGATGATAGGATTTGAAGGCCTCCTGGATCTGGTGACAAAATTCTTTTCCCTCTAATTTATTGTTTAATTAAAGTCTAAATTTTCCCTTATTATAAATAAAGCCAGATGAAAACAGGCTTGACAGCAGGAGTGGCATCCACTTCCAAAATAGCTTGGCTCTGGAAACTCTGTGAACTTAGAGAAACGATGAAAGTTAAGCAAACATTCAGGTCTTTCGTTCATAGGGTCTCTAATGAGTCGTCTACGACTTGATGGCACTTAAAAACAACAACCAATTCAGGACACTCTCTGTAGAAGGCTGTGTTCCTCTCAGCTCTGCAAGAAGATGCGTGTGTCTACTGCCATTTTTGTTTCTTTGGTGATACTGTGTGAAAGCCATTTTTCATGTTTATGCCTACTTGTCTCTCTGTCTGCCCTGCTCATCATAACTTAGGTTGGGATTTGGTTTAAGACACACTTCGCACTGATAGCACCTCACTAACATACCAAGGAACATTTCCCTCAATGAAGTTACCTCCATAGATTATAAGAGTTAGGACGTCAATGCAAATTTTGAGTGAACGCAATTCAGTCATAAGATTGAATGACCCTTGGTGTCCACTTGATGAAGTAGCATCGTCGTGCAACACCAAGGGTCAAGACCTAAGCCTGGCAAGACCATCTTCTTTGAGAGGTCCACTTGTAAACTGCTACAGCCCATGTCTCTTGCAGCTTCCATGTGGATGCAGTGATCTCTAAGTGAGCTTCTAGACAAACACAAGAGTACCCACTATAACCATCATACAGCCACTCCGCTTTTGCAGCTCAGACACAAGAATAAGCTTCCCTTTGAAGTCTTTTAATATCTTCCTAAGACTATACAGCACAGTTGTTAAGTGCTTGGCTGCAAACCAAAAGGTCATCAGTTTGAACCCACTAGCCACTCTGGGGATAAGGATGAATCAGGCTTCTTCCTTAAAGACTTACCATCTGGAAAACCCAATGAGGCAGTTCTCCTCTGTTCTGTGAGGTTGCTATGAATTGGACTGGGCTAAACAGCAGGGGATTTGGAAGAGAACTCACAGCAAATTTCGGACTCCTGCCAAACAAAAATGAGATTATATAGAGGAATCTCTTATCTTCATTGACAGGTCGACACATTTCCTGCAGGAGGAAAACATCCATGAAATTCCAGGCTGGAGCTTGTCCTGAGGTGTGTTTTCTTTGCCACGACTTGATCTCGTCTTTCATCCATTCTGCTTGCCGAGTCCACCTCTCGAGGTAAGGTAGCCTTAACATTCGTGGCTAACATCGCCTCTTTGGGCATCGCAGGTGATTTATGTAGGTAGACTTTTTTATATGAGCATATTGAAGAGCTGTCAGATCGTGTTGATTAAGTATCCAGGCTCGGGGGGCAGACTGCCAAGGCTGAAAACAAGACGTTAAAGCATACCGTCTCGGAGGCTGTCAGCAATTTGCCAACCTCTCTGTGCTCTGCTGATCAATACAACAGGTACGCTGTTAATAACAGTAAAAATGAAAATAGCACCTATCTAATAATGATGTTTCGAATCATATATGAAATTAATCCATCCTAGGCACTTAGTAAAGATATCTCGGGCATGGTAGACATACATCACACAGCTTCTAAAACACTGTATGTGAATACTCTCTGTATGTGCATTACTTTTCTAGGATATAATTATTCTAATTGGGATGGCAACAGTGGGTTTAAGCTCAGGAGAGATTGTGGTGATTACTCGGGTTTGGTCAGGGTTCCCCTCTTGGCAGCTTGTCCTTGGGATCAAGTCAGAAATGACTCAACGTTACCTGGTTATTCTGAAAATGCCCTAAGTATTAAAAAAGAATGTGATTTTATAGTATATGCACATTAAAACCCACAGTTAGGGTAACCATGGGTGCTGGCAGTCATTAAGCTCTTGGCTGTTAATGCAAAGATTGGAGGTTTGAATCCCTTCAGGGGCATCTCAGGAAAAAAGTCTTGGGTATCTGATTATAAGAGGTTACAGTCTTTGAAAACATCCATGGCAACACATGGGACTTCCATAAATGAGAAATAACTTCTGAGCAACAATGTTTGTAGCATATGGTTGATTTTAAAATACTACCAGCCAGCCATATTCAACATATTTGACAACACTTTTTTCTTTTTACTGAATGAGGATTTAAAAGATTAAAAAGATGGAGCCTCTTATATGTGGAGATTCATACTTAAACTCTTCTTCCTCATACCACTAACTTAGAAATGCATATGAGGTGAGGTTGGTGGTTTGAGACCTTGAAAGGAAGGGTACCAGGCTGAAAGGATGTGAGGTTCAAGTGCAGACTGAATGAGCAGCCAACTGCTAGGATGTTTTGAAGGATGAAATGTTAAGTGAGGTATCTCTTGCCTTAACGCACCACTGCAAATTCACCCGATGAAAGGAACATAACAGTATTATCTCAAAGTTGAGATCAGAAGTCTAAAATTATCTCAGTGAACTTAAAACCAGCATGTGAACAGGGCTGTGGCTCTCTGAAGGCCCTCGGATCTGAATCTTGCCGTATCCTGTGCTGTGTTGTCTTCCGCATTTATATATGCTGGAGCCCACTGTTCCAGTTACTATGTCAATCCATCTTGTCAAGGGTCATCCTCTGACCTTCCACCTTTCCCAGCCTTTCTCCAGAGATCGACCTCTTCTGACCACATGCCCAAAACATGTGAGACAAAGTTTCACCATTATAACCTTTAAAGAGTACCTTGCAACACCCCTTTTATGCACTAGGTAGAATATGTATGTGGAATTTTTCAAAAGCACATGAAGCAAAGGAAGGCCTCATTTACTTCTTTCATTATAAAAGTATGAAAAATATTTGGATGGCTCTACATTTCAATAGACTCAGATGCTTTTAGTTTGATATTTGCATTATCCAAAAGTAAATATGAAAACATTTCATAACCAGAGCACATTTTTATCACGATAAAATGCATTTCTCTTTGGGGAACCCCAGGTTCTTCTTATATCTCCTATTTTACTACACACTTTCCTAAATAAGATTAATTTCTTATACTCACAGAAATCTATTGGCTCAAAATTCCCAGGGCTACATTTCTATATATATCTTATAATTACTTTTAGCTGTGCTAGACTAGAGATGATGGGGGGAAATTTAAATAGAATAATTACCAAGAGAACCAGCAGCTGGAGTCTTGGGTTACATATGAGTTCATGTGTGCACATGGTTATGCATGTGTGTGTGAGTGTGTTCTGTGTATGTGTTTCTGGGCAAGTTATTTAATATGTAGTCCTTTTAGGATTCTCAAAAGTGATATGTTTTAGAGTGAAATATACATATATTTATATTACACTATATATACAACACTATATACTTAACACTATATAACACACTATATATATAACACTATATATAACACACTATATATAAAACACTATATATAACACACTATATTAAACATACTATATATCACACTATATATAAAAAAGCACTATATATAACACACTATATATA
>NW_006399822.1:9917064-9930309 GCF_000299155.1 Elephantulus edwardii
GTGTTATATATATAGTGTTATATATATAGTGTTATATATATATATAGTGAGATATATATATTACTTTTGAGTTGAGCACGACTCATAGTGAACCTATGAACAAAAGGCCTGAAGCCCCTCTACAACTATCCACATTTATCAGATGTGTATTTTAGAGTTTCTGGAGGCAAGTTGTTTAGGAAGTAGATGCCACTCCTGCTTCCAGATCTATATATTTATATAGTTGTGTGCCACAGAGTCAACCCATAGCCCCATAGCTGACCCTCTTGTGGTTTTCAGAAGTAGTTAATCACATGGGAAGAGATTGACCATCCTTCTTGCACGGAGCAGCTGGTGGCCTTGAACCACATATCTTTGGGACTGCGGTGCAGCTTCTTGACATTAGACCACCGGAGCTATACACACACACACACACACACACACACACTCACACTGGAAAGGGGAGGGAGGAAGAAGGATAGGAGAGAAGATAAGTTTCTTTATTAATCTGTGTGCATAGAGTTAAATCGATCTCTCTCACTGCTGGCAATCCAGAACTGACTGAGATATGATTTTGGAGGCTGTAAGTCATGTGGGAGGAGATTGTCCGTCTTTCCTCCATGGCGTAGCTGGTGGATGCAAACTGCCAGAGAGCTGCTGCCTTTGGCTCAGCAGTGCAACTCCCTGCAGACTACCCTGCCACAGCTCCCTGGCTTAATAACAGTAAACTGTGACTCGCTGATAGAATTGAATTTGTGATTTCTCTGTCAGTCCAAGAACAACATTAACAGAGATATTCACCACCCTCCTCTACATTTTCTGAAAGGATATTTCTTACATATTATGTTATCATTACTGTAAAAGGGGTAACTTGGAAACATTTAGGTATTCTTTTCTTGCTGCTTTTGATTTGATGAGCAAATTATTCAAGAAGCTAGATTCTATGTAGAAGAATGTGGCATCAGGATCAGAGGGGGAAGACTCATCAATTACCTTCATTAGACAGATGACACAACCTTGCTTGCAGAAAGTGAGTAGACTTGAAGCACTTGCTGCATAAGATCAAGAACTATAGCCTTCAATATGGATTGCATCTCAACGTCAAGAAAAGAAAAAAATCCTCACCCCTGGACCAATAGGCAATATCATGATGGATGGAGAAAAGATTGAAACTGTCAACTACTTCATCTTACTTGGATCTACAATCAATACACTTGTTACTAGCAGTCAGGAGATGAGATGTATTGCATTGGGAAAATCTTTAGTCAGGGACTTGTCCAAATTATTGAGGAGCAATGATGTCAGTTTTAGGACTAAGGAGTGCATAATTTAAGTCCTGGTCTTATCAGACACTTGCTATGCTTCTGAGAGCTGAACAGTGAATTAGGATGACAGAAAAATGGATGCCTTTGAACTGTGCTACTGGAGAATATTATTGAATATTTCATGGGCTTTCAAAAGCACAAACACATAGGTCATGGAAAGGGTGGAGCCAGAGTGCTCCGTGGAGGCAAAGATGATAAAGCTTCTTCTCACATACTCTGGGCATGTTGCTTGGAGAAGAATATCATTCTTGGAGAGGTGGAGGGGACTTCGAAGGAAGGCAGACCCTCAACCTGGTGGATTGACACAGTGACTGCAGTAATGGGCTCCAGTGTATGAGAGATTGTGAGGATGGCACAGGATAGACAGGGTTCTGATCTGCTGGCCACAGGGTTGCACACTTGACTTGACAGCGCCTAACAATGATGATAACGTCTTCTATTCTTTAAAGGAAAATTTTGAAACTTGGTGGAAGTGTTTTATACCCCAGACTGCCAAAAGAGCAAACAAGTCTGTCTTGGAAGAAATGCAACCCAGGTGATCCTTAGAGGCTGGGATGCAGAGTCTTTGGCTCACCTACTTTGGGCATGTTGCCAGGAGCGGCCAATCCCTGCGAAAGGACACCACACTGGGAAAACTGGAAGGTTCGAAAAGGGAAGGAAGTTTCTCAGTGAAATGAATTGATACATGACTACATAAAGGACTTGAGCACAGCAGAACCTGTGAGCCTGGCGTGGGATCGGACACAGTTTCAGTCTTTGAATTGAGACACCCCATCCCACTCCACCCCCTGGCACCTCAAACAACATGGAAGTATTGGTTCTCAATATTTGATCATGAAATACATAACCTACAAAAACTAGTAACACAAGTAACACCACAAAACAGGAAATGTAGTCTTTTTTAATCACTAAAGCAGATGCATGTAAATGCTCCTCTTTTCCTTGCCCAGCACCCAAGGCAGACTCGAACGTTGATAATGTGCAGTGTCTTTTATCTAAGGGGTAATCTGGAGATTCTCTTCATCATGGCTCCCCAAGTAGCACAGCCTCCCAAAAACACCTGATCAATGCACTGTTTTGCACGGAAGCACAGAAGTACATAAATAATGCCAAAAAGTACATTTCCTCCAAATAAAATTAATAAAGCCCCAAAGCAACTTGGAGGAAAGTAAGAAAAAGGTTCCTACAAGTAGATCATCTGTAAGAAAAGAATCCTTTCATACAGAGACAGTACAGTGAAGAAAAGAGGCTAGAAAATAAATGGGAGATGGAACTTACTGCTCCGTCGATGATTTAAAAGAATAATTATGCCAAAACAGAGAATAATTATGAAGCAATGGAGATTCAGGAAAATGCATATTAATCAAGTATGGAACTTGGTTTTGCATATGAATCTATATCCAGTGTGGAAAGAGCATATTTAATATTCAAAGAGACCAAGTAAATTTCGAAGTATTACAGTTTTATTTAATTTTCCTCAAGTCTTGAAAACAATTCCAGTAAAATATATTCTGATTTAAATAAATTCATGATATAATTTCCTCTAAAGATGCGTTTTTAGAGCATATTCATCTACTTGCTAGACATCACATTGGAAAAGCACAAAAACACAGGAGCAGTAAAACGGAGGATGTGCTAATTTCCAAATACCAAATCTGAGAGTGAAGAAGCTAGCATGCATTTTTCAGCATGAGGTTGTACCCTCTTCCTTACTCCTGCCTTGCTTTTTCTTTGTACTAAGATTTTCCCTTCACCTTTTTATAGTCTTACATTTTCACTTTCATGTCTTTCTATCAATCACCTGATCCATGTTTAGAAAACAGGATATCAATGCATATGTTAGCTTCTCATTTCTTTTTTAAGGAACCCTGGTGGCACAGTAGGTTAAGCGCTGGGCTGCTAACAAGAAGGCAGGCAGTTCGAACCCACCAGCTGCTCTCAGAGAAAAAGATGAGGCTTTCTGCTTCTGTAAAGACTTACAGCTTTGGAAATGCAAGGCAATGAGTTGGGTTTGGCTTCTCTTTTTCGGCCTGGTAAACTGAGTCTTAGAAAGATCAAGTCACCCAATCACCCACAGAATACTCAACAGTCAGATGTTAGAAGACGCCTTCGCCTCCCTCATGACCTGAGTTCTTTGCACAGTTTCCCTTCACCTGGCACGTTTTCACAAATAGAACATGCCAGCCTGGAAACGTTGCACCTGTCTATAAGCTCACACACAGTTCAAAAGATTCCGTTACATGCACAAGTCCACAGGCATGCAAAGAAGAGATCGCAATCTCCGGGGGGAATTTGCTCACAAAAATGATTAATATATTGAAATAAACTTTGACTAAATATGTTAGAAAATCTCTTGCATAAAGTTGCTACAAACTTACGAAAATAGGGCAGGCACAATAAGTTATACCAATTAAATGTGAACGAACACGGAGATGAATAGTGTAATCTGCACTGGAAATGGATGGAGCACTCCAGGATGGTTTCCCTAAATTGCATTCCCTGGGTCATTAGTCTGACAGTGTGTTAATAGGTGTTTCAATGGGAAAAAAGCAGGGGGGGGGGCTTTGGTCAAATACATTTGTTAAATATTTGGCTGCACATTGTCCAAGTCCTCCTATTATATGAGTTCAAGTCCTTTAAACTGTCGTCAGTGGCTCTCAGAGGGAAGGTGGCAGCTTTCCCACCACGTGTGGCCATGGGCCTTTCCCTGGCACAGTCACTCGCAAGAGGCATGTTCCACGGAAGACTGACGTCACGTGCTGCTTCACATCGTATCGTCCATGTTTGTCGTCTGCCCTCTGTGTAACTTAGCCATTTCATTTCATAAGAGGGGTACCTACACAACTTTAATGGGTATAGGCTATATGGAGGCTAGGCAAACTCCGGTAGCCTAGTGGGTATGACACTGTGCTGCCAACCTGACAGCTGACTGTTTGAATCCACAGGCTGCTCCATGACATAAAGATGGGCAGTTCCTCCCCTCCCCCCCCGAAACTTTACACTATCTGAAAACCCACTGGAGGGCCATTCCCCAGGCAAGTTCCAACTTGATGGTAATGAGTTGGGTTTGTTGGTGGAGATACAGCTAGATAGCTGCAGTGGCGCCAACTCTGATTCATGTGGGTCGCACCTGTGCAACCCCAGGACGGTAATGCTCTTGCGTGCCGGCTGGTCCCAGTCTGTCCTGTGGCTGTCGTGTCGACTAATCCCGCCAAGGCTCCTTGATGTTTTCACCGTACCATCTTCTTCCCCAAACATGGTGTCTCTTCCAGTAACTTATTAGTACTTCCAGATGATGCATGCAACGATCCACGAGTTTTACTAGCTAATTTTCAAAAGTAGATGACTAAGCCTTTCTTCCAAGTCTGTCTTAGTGTGAAAACTCCACTAAACTCTGTAGATGAGCTCCACCGCCCTTAACTGAAGTGCTGATAGCATCACTTCTGGCACTCTGACAATATGTACGCCATTAACGTACTACATACTGGTGTATGGGTAGTGGTATAGGGTCTCTATATATCTCTCTTCTGTACAAACAGGTCTGCCCTTCACAGAGTGAAGCCAGGTAGCTCATTGGAGGCAAGGATTTTCAAGCTGTCTCACATACTTGGGGCATGTTGCCAAGAGGGACCAGTCCTTGGAGAAGGACATCATGCTTCAAGGAGTGGACGGACAGCGCAGGAGAGGAAGACCTCAGATGAGATAGATTGACACAGTGACTGGGGTAATTGGGGTGTTGGAGGCAGAGAGATTAGCTCAGGATAGAGCAGAGTTCAGAGCTACTGATCATAGGGTCACTATGAGTCGTACTTTAGAACATAATAGCAACAACAAATATATATAAGTATTTATTATTCTTTTCTGTTGAGTTGGAACCAATGCATTCCATAGCTGACCTTCTAGTGGATTTTCAGAGACAGCAAATCACATGGGAGGGGACTGCCCATCCTCCCAGGGAGCAACTGGTAGATTCAAATTGTGTGTATTTGGGATTGTAGTACAGCTTCTTAGCACTAGGCTACCAGAACTCCATCTCTATATCGATAGATATATCTCTATATCGCTAGCTAGCGATAATTGATAGATAGATATTGATAGATAAATAGATTTAGTCTTTATATCTATCTTTCCTCCTTCCTCAGTGCTGTTGAATCAGAACCAATATCTGACTCTGTCTAGCAGGTTATCAGAGGTTAGAGGTTTTCAGAGTATGCGATTTCCATCTTTCTCCCATAAGTAGCTGATCTATTTGAACCACCCACTTTTGGATTAGCAGACTACCTCTACCCTTGATGACATCAGAACCTCCTTAGAAAGGGCCAGTCCCTGGGAAAAGGCATCATGCTACAAAAGACAGAAAGTCAGCAAAAAAGATGAAGACCTTCAACAAGATTGACATGACGACTCGCAATGGCCTGGATCCTGTTGGAGATCATGAGAATGGTGCAGCGAAGGACAGAATTATACTCTGTTGTTCATAAGGCTGATAGGAGTTGTAGTCAGCTCGGTGGCACCTAATAGCAACAACAGTCTCTTTCCCGCAGCCACTCTGAGGGTGAAAGAGAGATGGGCAGTTTCTTGTTGTTAAGATTTACATCCTCAGGAAACTGACTGAAGTGTTGCTCTAAGTCCAGAGTAGACCGGAGGGAAGAGCATGAGTTGCTGTATATGTGTATAAACTCTTTCTGTACAGAACTTCCACTTTCTTCCACAGCAACAGATCTCTCGACTCAGTCTTATCTTCACAACAGAAGGAATGTAATTTTGACTTGCCCTGTGCACATGATAGATTCTTCTTTAAGATGAGTTAGATCAGGAGTAATCCTAGCACGTTCCAAGTTATCCAGAAACCCTTTTACTCTCACTGGGTTTTCTGTTTACAGAGCAGAGATTGATAGACATGCTCAAGGTGAATGCAATTACTTGTGCTCTTTGGTCTGGATTTCACACATCAATGAAAAGGAGAGCATCATTTTCCGGTACTCTCCCTTAGGAGAGTGTCTATTTGAAAATTAACAATTACTTGTAAGAACACTATATATCTTTGTTATTGTGTACTACTGAGTCTGAACCAACCCATAGCTGACCCTCCAGAGAGTCTTCAGAGGTAGTCAGTTGCAGCGGAGGAGATTGCCCGTCCTTCTCCTACTGAGCAGCTGGTGGATTTGAACCACATGCCTTTGGGATTGCAGTGCAGTGTCTTACCATTAGGCCCCCAGAGCACCCTGTACATCTTTGAACTCTGTAAAAGCAAGTTTGAGAGACCAAAATATTTTCTCATAGCCAGTTTCCAAGAAGGAGCAAATTAAAAGAATCAGTCAAAAATCTGCAGAGCATGAGATGTTCTCCAAACACAAATTATTTTGTATTTTGAACTAATAATAATCGCCATTTCAGGTGCGTCCAAATAATGTTCCTACTTCACTGGCTGTGCTTGGTGAAGTTGGTCCACCAGCAGGGTGTGTATGTGATGACATATACAAGAGTCGGAAATCAAGCCTGTGCCAATTAAGCAGCTTATTTGTATTAAATATATTTGCAGTCGATTCCAGCAGCTGCATTGTGTTGTCTACAGTTCACACTGTACCACAGACTGTTAACTCCAAGTTGTGTGTAACAGAACTCTGTGGTGCACAGCAACTTTTTAAAAAAATTATTTCTAGTTTTCTTTGAGTGTAGACTCATGGAACAGTAGATTATGATGAGAGGAACTTTATTCTAGGTCCTTCAAATATGGTAGCCACTATCCAAATATGGCTATATTAAGTTTTAACTAATGGAAATAAAAATCATAATAATAAGTAGTCTGTTGCCCAGAGGAGCCCTGATGACATAGTGCTTTAAACGTTTACCTGCTAGCCCCCTTGGCTAGTGTTTTACACCTACCAGTCATTCTGTGGGAGAAAGCTGAGGCAGTTGGTTTCCGGAAATCTTCACAGAGTAGAACCCCTTAGAAGCCCAGTCTTCACAGAGTAGAGCCCCTTAGAAGCCAAATAGGGAGCCCTCGTGGCTTAGTGGTAAGAAAATACACAGCAAACCCAAAGGCACACAGTTCAAATCCACCAGCTGCTCCATGGGAGAAGGATGGTCAATCTCCTTCCATGTGATTAACTGCCTCTGAAAGACTAAGACCTAGAACATCTTATCAGCTCAAAAGATTCCAAGAGAATCTTTACCAGTCAGACTCATACCAGGACCACCAATCCCCTCATTGACAGGAGAGATCAGACTTCTGCCAATCAGCTCACTGGCAGGAGAGTTCAGAGTTCCACCAATCAGCTCATTGGCAGGAGAGATTTCTACCAGTGAGCTCAGTGGCAGGGGAGATCAGATTTCTACCAATCAGCACACTGGCAGGAGAGATCACATTTTCATTTTCTAGAGTTGAAAGAATCATAATTATTGACTCTCTTCTTCCCTGTGGGCTTATCTCCTGCACACTTGCTAAACTCTTTAGTTCAGTCTAGTGCAAATTTTAATGTTCGCCAAAGACATTTATCTATAGATAGTCATGTCATATGCAAATAAAGTCCGTATCATATCTTAATTTTTAGTCTTTATGCCTTTTGTTTATCTATTATCTTCTCTCTTTGGCTACTTCCTCTAAGACAATTAGAGTAAACATCTTGTTCCTCAACTTAGGAGGATATAGTTGATGTTTCATTAATACGCATGAATTAAAAAGTGTTACCTATCTACCCAGCTACCTACTTACCTCCTTTTTCATCCATCCATCCATCCATCCATCCATCCATCCATCCATCCATCCATCCCTCTATTCATTCATCTTCCATCCACCCATTGATTACAGGGAGTAAACATTATGGGATTGTAGCAACTTGGGCAGTTTCTCCAAGGCTGCTGTCTTTGAGGGTGAGGCTGGACCTTGAATTTCCAATTCAAGTTTTAGTACAAGAAATTAGGGAGTGAACACTGATATGAGGCAGACATGCGCATTTACAAGCTGGAGCCCGCAGGTAGGGTTGGTGCAGAACCTAAGTAGGTGTTCTGTCGTCATCCTTAGTGATGAAGTTGGAGGAGGACCCCTGAATGGCTGAGTGGTGGGAGACCTAGCTACTGTCCTACACCAGTGAGAGGAGCCAGCAGAGAGGCAGCAGTTGTGTGAGCCTCACTCCTGCCTTCATCAGCACTTAAAATGTTTGCTCTGCAAAGCACCACATTAAGTGGATGAAAAGACAAAGACTACAGATGGAATAGAATATTTGCGGAGCACACGTGCTAAGAGAATAGTAGGATCTTATTTTAAAAGTGCCAGACCTCAACAGGATGCTTACTTGGCAGGGAAGATAGCATGATCCCAAGGTGCTTTACCCAGCTGTGTCCATTGCACTCTGGATGTGCTGAGTAAGGTGGGAGATTTGACTGCATCATTCGTGGTAGTGAGGAGCTGTGCTCACACTGTTGTGGGTACTGTAGAATCAGAACCGACCCATAGGTGAGCCTCTGCTGAATTTTCAAAGGCAGTTAATTGCATAGGAGGAGATTGCCTATCTTTCTCCCACAAAACAGCTGGTGGATTCGAACCACGTGCCTTTGAGATTGTAGCCCAGCTTCTTGAAAACCAAACCTCAGCAGTAAAATACATAAGAACAAATTGATTTATTAGTCTAATTAGAGTATAGGCACGTGCCATAAAAAGGTATTTCACCAAAGAAAATAGACAGATGGCCAATAAGCACATGAAAAGATGTTCAACATCATTTAGCTAAGGGGCAAAAACAAATTAAAAACCAAGATGAGGCATCACTATACACCTATCTAAGTGGCTCCAATAAGTTAACAGTGACCATTTCAAATGGCAAGTTTGGGTAGAAACTGGTTCTCTCAAACATTGCTGGTGGGGATGTAAATTGTTTCGGCTATTCTGAAAACCAATTTGTCATTTTCTTTAAAAATTAAAAACGTAAACACCATAAGATCCAGTGACTGTGCTTCTGGGCATTTATCCCACAGAAATGAAAACTGAACATTCACTCAAAAGCCTGTGCATCAGTGATTACAGCAGCTGTCCTCTGGGGATGGGGTAAACAAAGGAAAGACTGTTCAGCAATAAAGAAGAACTCACTCACATACACAAAATCTGGATGACAGTCCAGAGAACCACACTGAGTGGCAAAAGGCTCGTCCTCAAAGATTCCACGCACCATGATTCTCCTTCCAAAATATTCTTTAAATAATACAATTTACGGAAATTGAGAAGAGATTAGCGGCTGCCAGCATTTGGGAAGGCATGGAAGAGGGAGGTAACTGGACATGGCTAGACGAGAAGCGAGAGGAGGAGAGGTTGCCTCACCTCCTTTGGGCGTGTTGTCAGGAGGGACGAGTCCCTGGAGAAGTCCACCATGTTCGGAAAGTAGAGGATCAGAAAATAGAAGACCCCCAACAAGGTGGATTGACACAGTAGCTTAAGTCAAGACTGGTCTTGAAGCTCAGCAGAGATTGGAGCATGCTGAGGGGTCAGGCTGTTCGGGTCTGTTGAACATGGAGTTGCTGTGAGTTTGAACAGCCTTGGTGGCACCCGTTTATAACAGGGAAGGCCAACACAGGAGGGATCCCGTGATGGAAATGGCTCGTGTATTGACTGTACCAATGGCAACATCCTGGTTGTGACAGTGTACTGCTACTTTAGTGTCTTATTAAATTTTACCATTTCAAGAAACTGGACAAAGAGGCCATGAAAACAAGAGTAAAATCTGGTAACATAACAGGAAAAAAAATTACAGTGTTTAAATTCTGTGAATATATTGATCTTAGAGATGTTAAATCAGTCATTAAAGAATATGCTTTTTAAAATGATACCAATTTGACAACCTGAATGAAACTGATAGATTTCACCCCAGACATCACAGAAAATATTTCAAAAATGCTGACTTGATTCATTTTGGTGCTAAGAAGCTGTACTGCAATCCCAAAGGAAAGTGGTTCAAATCCACAATTTGTTGTGCCAGGAGAGGGATGGGCAGTCTCCTCTCATATGATTTACTGCCTCTGAAAACCTGCTGGAAGGTCTGCTGTGGGTCGGTGCCGACACGACAACATACCTTATAAAGCGAGCGCTGGTGGCCTCGTGGATAAAGAGCTGTGTTCCTAACCAAAGACGGGTCAGCTCCACCAGCTGCTGCACTCCTCCTAGGCAGTTTGCAGCCTCTGAACACTGACTAGACAGTCAGCTACAAGTTGATTCCAGCTTGACAACACTGAAGTTTGTGTTTCATATGATGTAACCAACTCATTAGGTCAAACCCTCCAACAAGGAAAGCTTAAGTTTCATCGTAAACCTTTTCAGATGTTTAGGAGAAGGATGCATACATAAGAATATTTTTTTCTTTATATGTGCACGCAAATGCACACATATATATTAAAGAATTTGAGAGAACAGTGAAAGTGGGGGTAGAGTGTCATTTTATGAGACTAGCATAACATCACTATCTAAAAGAGAAAAAGGAAATTATGGGGAAATCCCTTTTCACATCGTGAAATGATGAACTAAAATAGAAAGGAAATTCCTTAACCTGATTAAGAATACCTCTGGAAAACACAGCAAAGGTTATATTTAATATTAAGATGAAAGCTGTGATCAGAGGGACCTGGTTGCACAGTGAGTTAAGTGTTGAATTTCTACCTAGAAAGCCAGTAATCCCGCATCACCAGCTCTCTGCAGGAGAATGATGTGGCAAACTTCCTGGGGAAGTTCTATGGTCAACCTGCACAATTTTGAGTTCTTTCTCAATAAAAAGTTTTACAAAGGTGGCCTAGTGGCAAGAAGCTACACTGCAATCCCAAAGGCCTGAGGTTTGAATCCACCAGATACTCTGCTGGAGAAGGAGGGGCAGTCTCCTCCTGTGCCAGTCAGATCTGATTCAACAGCACACAGTGAATGAATGAATGAACGAACGAATGAAAACATTCGTTCATGATGTGAGAACATTTTCAAGTCTATAAAACGGAGGCCTTGATTGTTCTGCTTTTCATTAGACTTTGTTGAAAGTATGATTTGAACTCCACATTTCCCGTTGTTATCATTGCCCACTGTTGAGTAGACACGGACCCATCGCTGACCCTGCAGTGGGTTTTTCAGAGCAGGGTTCTCCCATGGAGCTGCTGGTGAGCTTCAACGGCTTGCCTTTGGGTTGGCATCACAGCTCCTTACCACTGAGCCACCAGAGCTTCCTAAAGAGGCCCTACCAGGGAACTGTTTTTAATAAGAGAGTTTATTACAAATAAGTCTCCACTATCTTAAGGTCTACCAGTTGGTATTCTTGAGTAGTTGAGGGTTAAATAAACTCCCATCTCCCTAGTTGTTTGTAGATGGTTGTATCTTTTACCAAATTACTATGCAAATTTCTTTTGATTACCTTGTCTCAGAAAAGGCAGTCATGTGCATCTAGCATAGATTTGAGTCCCTTGGTTAATTTCCCCAGCAACTTAGATGTGCGTCAGGTGAATTTTCCGACTTTATTGAAGTTTTTCAAGAAAGGGAGGATGCTTAGAGCCTAGAATGGGGGACTGATCTTAAAGTTATAACAGGAAACACTGGCATTTGTTAAATCCATTGGCTGTTTTTAAATTCCAAAACATTACGAATAAAAAAAAATTCGGAGCTTATAAGAAAACCCCCCAAACAAACCACACTCCATATTTGTAGCTGAGGATGGTGAAACTTCATCTCACAGACTTTGGACATGTCGTTAGGAGTGACCGGTCCTTGAAGAAAGAGATGCGTGGAAGCATGGAGGGTCAGGAAGAGCGAGGACTCTCAGGAAGACGAAGTGACCCAGTGACTGTGTCAGCGGGATCAAGGAGAGGAGAGCTGAGGAGACTGGTACAGGGTATGGAGACTGGTACAGGGTACGGAGACTGGTACAGGGTACGGAGACTGGTACAGGGTATGGAGACTGGTACAGGGTACGGAAAGGCTCAGATCCATGGTTCATAGCACGATTCATCGGGTGGCCATGAGCTGGACTTGACTTGAGGACATCTAACAGAGCAACAGGAACCTCAGAGTTCGTAACCTGACAAGAATATTTAAACAAAATAAAATCTGTATGATTGAAAAGAAAAAAAAAATTCCCTCTCAAAGTATTTTATGTTAAGAGTTTTGAGAGCAATTTTTATCTACATTTTCATCACTTCTCACATCCTTAACCAAATTCAGTCTTTTCTTTAATAATCAAAATGCCCATTGAAGTATTGGCCCTCTCAAAGGCGTACTGCTAAGATGATATGATTGTTGTTGTTCCTATGATGAAACCAGGGCTTTGTCCTGATTCATTTAATTTGATTCTTGACTGTGAATGTCTTTTTACACAGTATCAGTTTCTGACATTAATCAGAATCTACATTTTCACAAGATCCTGGGTGATCTTTATAGGTTCTAGGTCTTATTGAATTGGTCTTATTGAAACTTAATTCTGACTCAGTACATCCAAGTAGGAAATGCAAATTCCCAGCAGGGGATAGAACCAGACAGAACCAGTTAGAAACCATGGAGGAAATGCTTATCCACAGCCTTTTAAAGAGCATTTACCACCCCTAACCTCTGACTGAAGAAAGAGGTGGGAGACTCCACATTAGTTAAACCTGAAATGTCCTAAAACAATTTTTAGAATAAATATTGAACTTGTCTTCTTATAAGAATAGAATTTTATTTTACTTTAAAAGCATTTTAATTAGAGAACTATTGATTAAAGTGTTCAAATTAGTAAAATTTTAATAATATCTAAGAGTATGCAATTGAGAATAGGATTTTTTTTAGTTTATTTTTCATTTCAATGAACATTTACAGAGATTTTGGAATTCCATTCATTCATTGTTGCACCCTTCTCCCCAAACTCCTCTCCCCCACCCCCCCACCCCCGTTTGTTCCTCTCCTTGAAAAGCAAAAGAAAAACTCCCTCACTGGTACACAATCCCCCTG
>NW_006399822.1:9930409-9943488 GCF_000299155.1 Elephantulus edwardii
ACCCCCAAATATAATCCACTCTGCAACCCTCATTGTGGACTCCTACGATAAAAAGAATGCCCTAAAATATAATACTTTTAGAAAGAATAGGATTTTATATCCGTAAAAGTATAACAGAATACTTCACTTTCTTAGTTTTTTTATGATACAAGCTAAGGACAACTTTGGAAGGTTTATCTAACTAACTTACCAGTGAGAAATCCATCAACGGTACAAGGGAGCTTGCTTAAAGGAAAATTGAGAAGCTCTTGTTTGGTTTCAATTGCAAAACAGTTGAGAACAATTGCAGGTGATTTGTTTGGTTAGTCACAAAAAGGGATGTCTAAGGAAGATTGTTGCATTATGTATAAGACTGGCTGTCTAACGTGCAATAAATTATATTATCAATACTTGCTGGTTAACCTCTAACTTTATGGAGCTCTGAACCACGCGCACGTGTATAAGTTGTGAATTAGTCAAATACACTATGACCACAAAATGACACTTCAAAGAGTATCAGATGGCAGTCAAGCAGAATTTTTATAAAAGGCTCTAACATTGTATCAAAAACAGTCATCACTTTGTGTCTTTCCCAAGGCTGCTCCCTAGGTCACCTTGTTTGCTACACCAAGATGCCTTTTGGGTTCAGAGGATAAAGTGATAACGCCCATCCCCTGGACATCTTTGCTGAAGGTTTATTTACAATATACAATCCAGACAGACAAGGCACAGCATACTAAAAGGATTTCCTAGGTAAGAAATCAGGATATAACCGCCCCAGAAGACTCTCATTTATCTTCTAGCTAGTAAATTCCATCAGTATGTTTAAAAGAGGTCAAAACTGCCTGAGGTGTCTCTAAGGAGGATAGAGCAGAGTGGCAGACCCCCACTGCTAACTCTTTCCTCCCCGTGCGTGCATGTGACAGATTGCCCTGCCAAGATTGTCTGGGAGAGGTGCTTTCAACTGCTGCTAAAAAGGTATTTTTTTAAAAGGGCAAATTTAAGACTTTGATACAAATATCAAAGGAACAAATGCCAAATAATTGGTTTACGCCAGTAGGTGACTCTAGACAATTGTGATGCATATTGACACTTTGTGCCAGAGTGGAACTGCTCTGTAGGGTTTTTAATCTACAGAGCTCTGGTGGCCTAATGCTACAAAAATGCACTGCAGTCCCAAAGCCGCCTGGTTCGAATCTACCAGATCCTCTTCTGAGGAGAAGGATAGGCAGTCTCCTCCTATGCAATTTACTGTCTGTGAAAAATCCCACGGAGGGCCAGCTGTGGGTCAGTTTTGATCCATGACAAACGGCAACATAATCTTTATGGGAGAAGATGCATGGGTTTGTTTTCTTCCGTGGTATGACCGGCCCAAACCATTGACAGCCAAGTATTTAACCATTGCAACATAAAATATTCAATTGGTTCAAAGGATAAGTCAAATATCACACTCATATGAATTCAAAACTCATTGTTTTCGAGAGATAACTGACTCATAGTTGGCCCACCAGCAGGCTTTTGGAGAGATCTCCGACAGCTTAGTGGGTAAGAAATTGTGCTGCCTGAATCCATCAGCCACTCTGTTGAAGGGGAGTAAAAACCTAGTAACCACTCCAGTTACCAGAAGTCAAGATAAAGTAGTTTATTCTGGCAGGATGTAGAAATGAAAAAAGGATAAATAGATAACAGAGTGGAGAATGGGATAGCCAGCAGGCCAGCTAAACCCTAAACTCCTGAAGGTTACATTTTACAGAAGTGTTTGTACTGGAGCTCTGGTAGCCTAGTGAGAAGAAAGCTGTGCGTCAGTCCTGAAGGTACACAGTTCTAATCCACCAGCTGCCCCCCTGGAGATGGGTGGGCAGTCTCCTCCGAAGTGATTAACTGCCTCTGGACACTTGCCAGAGGGTCAGCTGTGGGTCAGTCTCAGCTCAGCGATACACAACAACAACACTGTTAAGTTCTGTTGACGTCAGGGTGATACAGTGAAGAAGGATGTTCATATATTTGATTTTCTGGCTTCTTAGATAAGAGACCTTTCGGATCTGACTGGCAGCCTCATGTCTTCATCTTATCAGAGACCAGCATATTCATGTAATGTAGAAAAGGGACATGCATAATAGGTTTCACAAAAGGGGATAAAGAACTAAATTCAGTCATCTGCTCCAGGTTGATAGAGCCTAGAAGTATAAATGAAGCAGACCACAAAACTTGGCTTTTAGGGGCTACTTTGCTTTTAAGATGTTAATGCTACACATGCATAACAGAGGAGCTTAGCTAGCAGGTGAGTGATGCTCGGAATTGGCAGCCTGAAGGTTCCTGTGAATTTGTGGCAGGCCACAGGGTTTCAGAGTGGGCTCAGTGTTCACCATCTGTCGTTCCAGAGCAGCATATCCAGTTGTTTTACACTAAAACAGCTCTCTGGGAGAAAGGTGGGCAGAAACACCGCCCATGTGTGCTCCGCAGCCTCTGAAAGCCCTCCGGAAGGATGAGGCCGTTCCAATCCCATGGCAGTGAGATGATTACGTAAATATCATGGGAGGAGAATGTCCCTCTTTCTCCCTTGGAGTTGCTGGTGGATTCGAACCACCAGAAGCATCATCTTTGGGTTACTAGGGCAGCACCATACATACTCTGCCACACACCCACAAAACAATTCAAAATTAGGAATTTCGGAATAAATTTAGAAGTAGTTGGTGACCCAACGAGAGAAAAAAAAAACACAACACAATAAATCAATTGTATTTCAGAGTTAAATTATATGGAAAACAAAATAACACCAATAATATGTTGCAACATATGTCATATATATCAAGAGTTATAAAAGACCTCTAAAACAACCAATTAGACATTTAAGATGTGCGGGCTAGACAGAAAGAAACCCCAGGAATCAATCCTTTTTGTGGGTGAGTGTGCATTTCAAAAGAATCCACAGTTTGTTTTTACAGTGCGATCTTTCTTGGGACTGAATTTTCTGGATCATGACTATTCATTTGTTTGACTTTAGTAGATATTGATAGATCTCCCCACAGGTAACAATTTACACGATCGTCAGCCATATAGAAGTTTTTTAGATGCTCTTTAACATGGGAAGTTCTGAGTCTTCAATCAAAACTGCACACCGTAGATCTACATTTTAAACCTCCTTTATAGTTTGCCTATACCCTACCCTACAGAATAGAAGCGCACTCTGGTGGCATAATGGTAAGGAGTCGTGTTGCTAACCCAAAGGCCGGTGGTTCAAATCCACCAGCTGCTCCACAGGGAAAAGATGAGCAGTCTCCTCTTGTACAATTCACAGCCTCTGGAAAGTCGCCGGAGCATCAGTTACGAGCCGAATCTGACATAACAACACCCTTAATAGAAAATGAAATCTCTGATGTATTTGGAATTTAAAATGTGAAACTGATGATATGAAGCTAAAAATAAAGGAGAAAAATACAAATCAGTACAATTCTGTGCAAAGGGCTTGATGGGAACATGGCAAAAGTTTTAAGAAGACAAAAGTCAGAAGTGTGTATATGCAGAGAAGAGAACAGAGACAAAACAGCTTTGTACTTTGTGTGTGTGTGTGTGTGTGAGGGAGAGAGAGAGAGAAAGAAAGAAAGAGAGAGAATATGTGAGAGACATTTAAATAAGCTCAGTCAGAGAAAATAAGGATAAAAAGTGTAAACTGACAAGCTGAAAGGATAATAAATTATTTAAATAAGGAGCAAGCAAACTAAGCAAAAAATGCTACTTAGAGTTGATGGGAGAAATTCCTTATTTAATACTGTAATTCTGTAGTATTTATTGCTCTTTATGAATTGCCTAAAACATGCTTTTTTATAATTTAAATAATAAAGTTAATATAAAATGAATCTATATGATATGTTTGAAAATAATTTGTAAGGAACAAATAAGATAAAGAGCAGAAACACAGACTCACACAGGAAATTAGGCAGTTGTGCAGTGTTGTTAGGTGCTATCGAATCAAGCATGACCCATAGCTACCCTATGAACAACAGATCTGAACTCTGTCCTGTGCTGTCTTCACACTTCCCAACACAGCATTCCCATTGCAGCATTCACTGTGTCAATCCACTGGTCAAGGATCTTGTCTTCTTTGCTGACCCTCCCGAGCATCATGTCCCTCTCCAAGAATAGCCCTTCCTTGAAATATGCCCAAAGTATGGGAGGCAGAGCCTCATCATCCTTGTCTCCAAAGAGCACTCTAGCACCACTGTTACAAAGCAGGTCTGACATGTGCAGTTGGGAGGAGACTAGGATAAGAGTGGATAGATAATGGCCATTGCATTGGAACAGATTAAATAAAGAACTATCTAAAATGAATATATGTTTAGGCATTATACATATGACAACAGCCTGGAGTATGAGATATATCATTGAAAAGAGGGCTGCAGCAAGGGGAGGTTGGTAATTGTGCAACAATGCATGATTATTTATTATTTTTTTTTAAAGTGAACCGAGGGAGAGGGAAGGGAGGACAAGCAGGTAAAATGTGCAACAGTGAATGAATGAAAACTCACTTCTCTGTAAATGTCCATTAAAATCACAATGAAGAGAAAATTTTATTTAAAAAACCACACACACACACAAAAACAGAGTACTCTAGCTACACCCTCTCCAAGACATTATTTCTTTGTTCTTTTGGCAGCCCATAAGATATTCAGTGCTCTTCTCCAGCACCACAGCTCAAAAGCATCATTTCTTCTTCTGTCATCCTTATCCATTGTCCAGCTCTCAGGTGCATTGCAAGTGATTAGAAAGACCACAGCCTAAATCAGATGCACAGTAGTCCTCAAACTAACATTATCAATCCTCAATAATTTGAAGAGGTCCCTAACTGCAGACTGTCCCAGTACAGTACATCTCCTGATTTCCTGACTGCTTGTACCAAAGGTGTTAATTATCGATCCAAGCAAGCAGAAATTGTTGACAGTTTCAATCTTTCCTCCATCTATCATGATGTTGCCTATTGGTTCAGTGGTAAGAATTTTTGTTTGCTTAACATTGAGGTGCAATCCATATTGAAGGCTGTATTCCTGAATCTTCTGTAACAAGTCTTTCAAGTTCTCTTCACTTTCAGCAAACAAGGTTTTGTCATCTGCATAACACAGGTTATTGATGAGTCTCCCTCTAATCCTGATGTCACATTCCTCTTCACAGAGTCCAGCCTCTCAAATAATTATTAATAATAATAGTGATGATGATGATGATGACAACAATCAGTTTTGAGCTATTTGGTCATTTTTATTTCATTAACAATCAGTTGTGGGCTGGATGCCTCTTGTTTAAACCAGTTAGGACCTGATGGGCAGACCCTTGTGTTTAAAAGTTGGTTGGGTCCTGCCTGAGAGCCTGTTGTTTAAAGCAGTTGGATTCTGGAAAGTAGGTAGTTTTTATTTAATTAACAATCAGATGTGAGCTATTTGGTTATTTTCATTTTATTAACAATCAGTTGTGAGCTGTTTGGTTGTTTTTTATTTAATTAACAACCAGTTGTGGGCTGCCAGCCTCTTGTTTAAACCAGTAAGTACCCAGTGGGTAAGCCTTTGTGATTAAAAATTGATTGATGTGAAGGCTGATTTGCTATTAGAGTTACAGACTAAATTGTCAGTTTGTTGAGTTTGAGGAGAATATTGTTCCAATTGGTACAGCATTTTTCTGTCAGTTTGCTGTACTGAGATAACTTGTAGGTTGCTGTGATATTGAGAGCTATAGTGTGTCCAGTGCCACAAGGGTTTTTCATGGTGGACAGGTTTCAGTAGAGATCCCAGATAAAGAAAGTCTAGGAAGCAGGATTGGCCATCCACTTCTTAAAAAACAGGCCTCTGAAAACCCTATGAAAAATGGATGAGCAAAGATAATTATAGGAGTAGTGGTAGAGCCCAGAATGGAAGTTAGTTGAAATGAGGAAAAATAATGACAAATACCATTTACTAATTGGAACATAGAATATACATAGCTTGAATGCTGGAAAACTAGAAATTGTGAAAAATTAAATGGAATGCATGAACTAGACCTTAGTGAGATGAGATGGACCAGCTTTGGCCACTTTGAATCAGATAATCACATGATAAACTATGCTGGAGATGGAAAAACAGAAAAATGGTGTTGCATTAATAGTCAAAAAGTCAATTTCAAATTCTTTCCTGAAATACAATGTTGTAAGTAAATACAATTGTGAAATACAATATTGTGAGTAAATACAATTGTGAAATACAAAAGCTTGATTCCGTGCCAATGATAAACAAAGTTTGATAAGAGATTGATGTTGCAAATAGAAAAGTTTCAAGCTAGAGGGACTATAACAGATGTTATGAATAACAGGACCAACGTATATTTTCAGGGAACAAAAGGTCAGGACGAAAATTATTTGTTCATGGGAAGAATGTGTCAAAGTGTAAACACTTTTTCTCCCTGGAAAAGTGTGTTCATGACTACAGTTATATATAACCAAACTGGCTGGCAACATTCACCTACGTTGGAATTCACTCCCCTCTAACCAAAAGATCAACCTTTATACTCCAAAAGATTTTAGATTGTATCCAACCTTACCTATAACCAATCTTTAACTTCTGACCTTTCCTTTGATCTCTCTAGATACCCTTCTCTTCAATGGAACAGGGTTGTACTTTGCATTTTTGCTTAGCACTATCTAGCTCAAGCTGTGTTTTTCCTCAACAAAACCACTTTTCTTTCATTCCTAACAGAGTAGGAAATTTTCTTTGAAGTATTTTAGTGTCAGAGATGGAACTTTGAAGGTGCATTACCTGTGAGGATCCCCAAAGCATTGGACACAAGCATAGTACCTGCTGAGCCCTTTGGGCTTTCTGCCTCCTCTAGTTCTTGGGAATTATTTAAGGCAAAAACATCCCCAAAAAAAACCCAAAAGCAAAATAAAACTTAAAAATTCTCAACTTCAATCTCTGCTGTCTTGCAATGATAGCTCTTTGAGTTTTATTATATAATTCTTCCAGTTTCTACAAGTAAAAAGGTATTTGCTGTAATGGTCATTATAAAATGGAAAATTCTATTTAAAGGAAATTTGGAGCCATTCTGCAATATATAATCAATATATGAACAGGCATTGTCCTTCTTCGGTGTTTTCAAGTGTTTATAGGGTTTTCACTTTCACTGAGAGCTAAAGTGAATTAGGATGACAGAAGAAGAATTGATGCCTTTGAACTGTGGTGTTGGAAAAAGAACACTGAACACCCCATGGACAGCCAGAAGAACAAACAAATATGTCTTGGGAGAGGGTGCAGCTAGAGCGCTCTTTGGAGGCAAGAATGATGAGGCTTTGCCTCACATGCTTTGGGCATGTTGCTAGGAAGAGCTGTTCCTTAGAGAGGGACGTGATGCTAGGAAGGGTGGAGGGTCATCAAAGGAGAGGAAGGCCCTTGACCAGGTGGATCGACATGATGAACACTCCAATGGGCATCTATCTGTAATGGGCTCTAGTGTGTCAGGAAGCTTGAAGATGGCACAGGCTAGGACAGGGTTCAGATCTTTTGTTTATAGGGTCACTGTGAGGCATACTTGTCTCAACAGCACCTAACAACAACAACAACATTGCCCTTATTATGTATGGTCTCTTAGGTACCACCATAACCTACTCAGGACAGTTTGAAAAGTCAGTAGTTACTTTAAGCTTCTTTTTAACTCTTAACGTTATCTCCAAGTTAATTGTTTTTCACTGTAAGTTTGAGAACTTTTTATTGACTATGCAAAGGCTTTTGACTGCACAGATGTTAACTGTGGCGAACAGGGAGCTCAGGTTGCCTAGTGATGAGAAGCTACGTGATTAGAATCCCCCAGCTGCTGGAGGAAAGTAACACGCCTGCCATCGGGCTGTGACTGTTACAGTCAAAGTAGCAGAAGGCAAGGCAAACTTCTGAATGAAAAACTTTTAGATGGCTGTGTCCTATGTTGTTTCTGTCATACTTTATTATCCAGTATCTTTCTACCAGCGGGCTCATTGGTCTATTTAAATCAAATATTCTTATCCTTTAAGGTGATTATCTGTCCTACACTTTATTGTCTAGAAGGGACTAAATGACTTTTAACCCCTTGCTATGTACTCTTGAGTCAGTTGACCTGTAACCAACCCTCCAGTGAGTTTTCCGAAGCAGTTAACCTCACAGGAGGAGTTGCTGGGTTCAAACTGGGTGCCTTAAGGATTGTAGTGCAACTTTTTACCGCTAGACCAACAGAACTCCCTTTTCACCCTTTAGAAAGACAAAAGAGACTTGTTTAAAGAATATTTTTACACTTTGTTTGTGAACTATTCCTGTTTGAAGACTAGTCCTTCTAGATCTCACCGTGAGACTGGATATGCTGTTAGAACTTCTACTGAGGTCTTAAAGTCAGATCCTCCCTGAAGCCACAAACTGAAATAATTGTTCACTAGAGCTTGAAGAATTGTATCAGGAAAATCTCTTGACACTTTTATGGACAATCTTCATGAATTAACTTTAGAAAAAAAGTTTAAAGCACAACAGTTGACGCACACAGACAAAATTGAGACATGGGAAAGGCAGGCTGTTTTCATGATTCTGATACTAAATTGTAGACTGAACCTAATAATAAATGACTTTACCCAGTTTTTTGCTCCTTTGACAGAATTGCATGAATATTCTTACACTGGACAAAATAAAATTATTTATACCTTAAAAAATGTTGGGGGATATTCGTCAACATTGTTAAATATGTCCATAGCTGTTACTATATTTGCCCTTGCAACAAACCCAGAAAACCATTTAATGTCCTACCTGGATAATATCCTTGCTACCCCATGCTTTAATGAAAGCTAGCTTTTATTCAGTTTCTACCCTCAAATGGTTATAAATGTTTTAGTAATGATATGTGAGTTTCCACATGTGGTAGAAGCCTGCTCTCATGCTACTGAAGTTTTTATGCCAAGGAAAATTCTTGAAGACATCATATTTATTGAGAAAACACCATAAACTCTTTGTAATGGTTCATAAACTCATGCTACCCAAGAACAGTGTTGGATTCCACCCCACCCCACCCCCCAGTTATCAAAATTTACAGTAACTCTATCATCCTCAGTCTACTGGTCAAGAAAGAACCAAGAAACTGATAAAAGATCCAAATAGCAAAGCATTGTGGAACATTAAATTTATTCTAAGCTAAAGTATTTTCTTTAGCTCTTTTAAATCAGAGCTCCCCACCCTTTTGAATTGTACAGACTTATGTTACTGCCAGATGGAAATTTATCAGTAATAAACAAGATGACTTGAAGGAGATAATGTGAAGAGACAGTTGGAATTCACATGGAAACAGCAGAAGCAGCAGTCAAAGCAAACTATGTATACATTGGGGAAATTTCCCCAAAAGAGAGTTCTTTAAAGTGTGGAAGCAAACTAAGGTGCGCCTGACCCAAGCCATGGCATCTGCAGTCACCTCCTACTCATGTGGAATGCTGAGCAGGTAATAAGGAATATCAGTGAAAAAATTGATGCCTTTGAACAGTGGTGTTGGCAAAGAATAGTGAATAAACCATCAACTGCCAAAGGAACAAACAAACTTACCTTGGAAAAGGTTTAGTCAAAATACTCCTTAGAAGAGAGGATAGCAAGACTTCATCTCACATATTTTGAGTAAGTTATCAGGAGAGGACAGTTCTTGAAGAAGAATATCGTGCCTGATAAAGTAGAAAAAGGGCAAAGAAAAGAGAGTCAGTGCAAGATTGATTGACAAGGTGACTGTAAGAGTGGGCTGGAAAACAGCAGGCATTGTGATGTGAATACAGTGCAAGAAAGGGAGAGCTTTGCCCTGTTGTCGGTGTTGTTATGGATTGAAGCCAGCTTCCACATCTAACAACAACACATGTCTACTTTATGAATGCTTAGGAGTATTAGAGTTTCTTTCAAGAAGAGTTTGCATTTGAATCCACCAGGCGCTCCAAAGGAGAAAGAGGGATAATCTCACTGTGCGATTTACTGCCTCTGAAAACTTGCTGGAGGGTCAGCTATGAGTCAATTCCGACCCCATGGTCCATATTTTAATATTGAACTAAGAAAAGAAGCGCCTGTTGTGAACAATCATCTCCAGAACTAGAAGACCAACCTCCAAGAAGCATTATGGAATTCTGATAACGTCCTTCTCAATCGAGTGCCTCTGCGAAACATCTATTTACTACTTTCAGTGATTATATCTGCTGCCTAATGGAAAAATAGTCAGAGAACTTGACATCGACTAGGCCTCTGTGAATTTTTATGGTTTTTGAGAAACAGAAACAATTGCAATTTTTCTTTCTGGGATAATGAAGCTTGCTTTGAGATATAGGAATATCAAAAGAGAGCCTCAAGGCAAAGGAGATTCTGCTTTGCACTTTGCGAGAAAAGGATCTCATTTGGGAAGCAGGAAATAGAGCTTCATGTCCATACAGGTAAGAAGATGCTGACCTTCTGATGATAACAGAGTATTATTTCTGTAACTGCAGGGGACCCAGCACACAGCCTGAGAGGCAAACAGATTTGCAATTCACATTTGCACTGTGAGATGGCAAAAAGTGAGAGGTGGAAATATAGCCTTCCTTAGAGTTCGCCTGCCCAGGAAAACTACAACCCATGAGAAGAATTAGATGTCGTTAGCCTTAGAAATGATAACTTCAGATATTGTGTAGTGCTCAGTACTTGGGGAGTGTAGGAGATAGGAGAATCAAATAGAAAGATGCATTCGAGCACTAAATAGAGATGTTAAGGAGAGCTTGCAGCAGATGAAGTTATTATTCACCTGATGGGCTGCTCTCTCTCAGATGGCTGGATACACCTTAAAAATGCAAATTGCTCCTTTCTAGATATTGGCAATTTTTTTCTCTATTCAGGGAACTGAAGGCAATTTGGGCTGTCGACCCAGGTCTCTGCTTTTCAACTCTCTAAGGTCCCAAATAAAGGTAAAGTTATTTTAATCTGCCCCCACTTGCTCCACCTTCCCCTAGAGTTCTTATTATGCTGCACGACTCAGTGCTAAAAAGTCTAATGATGAACAGCCAACCTCTAACACTGAGGAAATTAAACCACTCTCAGACACAGATTTATGAAAACGTATTTGCTATGTTAATCACTTCTCCAAGATCAACAATCTGCATAACATTGAATAATTACTCTAGCTGGCAAAGCCCAAGACCCTATTTTCCATTTTCCTATACTACTCCTGTAATTTTTAGTTCTTACTTAACACCAAAGTTTGTTTCATAAGTATTACTTTACTTTTTCTTTCTCCACACAGAATGCTAAATACTTAATTACTTGGATTCATAGTCATTGTTACAGCTGCAGTTAGTTGATATTGGGTTGCTGACACTGTGTACAACATTACATTACAAATGCTGCTCACCCCAGTTCCATCTTCACAATGCTCAAGCCCACTGTTGAAGCCCACTCTGTATTTTGGTTGCTTCCTAATACCATTCAGACAGGATTCTGTCATGAGTCTGAGGTTTTCACTGGCTTATGTCCAGAAGATTATCCGACCTTCTTCCCAGTCTTAGTGTGGACGCTCCATCTCAAACTGTTTGCCATGGATAACTCTGCTAGTATTTTAAACACTTGTAGAATTCTTAGTTATCTAGTGTTTTTGTTAAGAAAAATATCACAAGTGAGTGGTTTTAACACACTGATTTTCCCCCTGTCCTCCCAAAGCTTAGGGGCTTGAAAGTCAGAACTCATGCCCCGGCTCTAGGCGGAAGCCTTTCTTGCTCCGTCCACCCTGGAGCACAATTATTTCCATTTCTCCTCCTCAGTGATCTTCACATGGCATGTTGTCAGTCTTCCTCATCTGCATTCTCATGCTTAATCTTCTCTTTATTATATCTCAAAAGTGATTAACTCATAGTGTCTAATTAGCATAAGAGAAAATTAACTCCCGCATGGGTTTATTCCCACAGAAATAGGGATTAGGATTTACAGAACGTACTTTGGGCCATCTCTGTTCAGTCCATAACAGTAGCATAACATTCAGCATCACAGTAACACACAGGCCATCTTAGTACGACAGACTGACAAATGGGTGGTAGTAAAAATGCCTGCTTTGTCATAACTCCTGGAATTCAAGATCATTCCTATTGTAAGACACTTTAAGCATTGAATAACATTTTGGGGGAAATAAACTATCAAATAAAAACAATCTATAGGCTGAATTTAGAGTAATAAAACCCAGAGAAAGGTCTATATGATTTGGAATGTGTAACTTACACCAGAAGTCAGAAAATGACACATAGATCCTGATTTCCACCTTCTCCAAAAGACAGAAGATTTGGGTGTCTGGGCTGGAGGCAAGTCCGGGATTACCTCACTGGGCAAGGATGCTCCGGCTGACCAGCTTCCGACACCAACTCTCATTTTTAAGCCGGCCTGCTTTACTCGTCCTTGCCTCCTCTGATCCCTGTGCAGTTCTATGAGTCTGATCTCAGCATTATAAGGGCCAGACTTCTTTCTTCGAATGATTTGAAGAATCCTTTTCATTAAACACTTCTTGGGTAATTTTGAAATCCTCTTTCCAGCTCTCTTCACATTCTCCTACTGTTATCACAAGAAGACATGAGTGTTTGGCATTTTGATGACTTCCCAGCCAGCTGAACTTGAAAAACATAGTTTATTTCTTAAAGGGGGTGGGGGAAAAATCCCAGCTTTGTGAAATCTTCAAGCGGGTACCAAATTTTGCTTTCCATTATAGGAGTTAAACACTTTCCCCCTTATTATCAGCAGTCAGAGAAATGATAAAGAAACAAACAAACAAAAACACCCCACGTTCAGATCAGGAATGTCAGCAACAGGACACAGGTGACAACTCACATGCCAATTTTAAGGAGAACAGAAAAACTAATACAGAATCCTACTATTCATTCAGGAAGTTCTGGTGGCTTGGTGGTGAGCAGTTGTACTGTATTCAGTTGAGTGCACTGTATGCAGTTGTATGCACTGTATTCAGTTGAGTGCACTGTATGCAGTTGTATGCACTGTATGCAGTTGTGTGCACTATATGCTGTTGTGTGCACTGTATGCAGTTGTGTGCGCTGTATGCAGGTGTGCGCTGTATGCTGTTGTGTGCACTGCCTGCACTGTATGCAG
>NW_006399822.1:9943766-10016076 GCF_000299155.1 Elephantulus edwardii
TATGCTGTTGTGTGCACTGCCTGCACTGTATGCAGTTGCACCCAAAGGCATGAGGTTGGAATCCACCAGCTTCTCTACCAGAGAAAATGGACAGTCTCCTCCTTTGCAGTTTACGACCTCTGAAAACCCACGAGAGGGTCAGTTTAGCGTTGATTCTGAGTCAGAGCTACTTAAACAACACCATTCAGTCAGTCATGAGGGTGAGTAAAATACAGCCTTGCACAACAAAGAGTGTGGAGTTAGTTCAAATAACACATCATAAAGTAGACAAATGCAAAGATCCCATTTTTGTGAATTTGAGAGTCATGCAAACAGAAAGGAATGTCAATCATGGATCTATGATGTTGTTGTTGTTGTTATGTGCCGTCGAGTCATTTGCGATTCATAGCGACTCTATGTACAACAGCCCTAAACCCTGTTCTGCCCTGTGCCAATCGCACTGTCTCTGACACCCCCATCCCGATTACTTCAGTCACTGAATCAATCCAGCTCATTGGGGGTCTTCCCCTCTTGCGCTGTCCCTCCACCCTCCCAAGCGTGATGTCCCTCTCCAAGGACCTGTCTCTCCTTAAAACATGTCCAAAGTATGTCAGATGAAGCCCCAGAATCCTTGCCTCCAAGGAGCAGCCTGGTTTAACCCTCTCCAGGATGAGAGGATTAAAACCCTATGGATCTATGTACATTTGCTAAAACTTCAAAGTAAAAGAAAGGTAATGATAAACATATCAGTGTGGTGGCCCCTTTCTCACTGCCCAGTGTAAGAATGAAAAGCCCGCGTGTTGGCTGATTGCTTGATCAGCATAGAACAGGAGGTTTTGTTCAAACTACAAGCAAAATTTAAAAAGACTTAGTAAAACAAAGCAATAACAACAACAAAAATAAAATGTCTCTTTTTGGTATTTTCCTTCCACTGTTCTTTTTTATAGAGTCCCATCGGCATAGTGGAAGTATGTTGGGCTGCTAAAGGAAAGGTCTGCAGTTTGAATCCACCAGCCACTCTGTGGGAAAACGATGGGTGATTTACAGCCTCAAAAACATAATTGAAAGTCATTGTGCACCTGACCCGACTCGCTGGCAGTGGGTTCTCCTGAGACTCTTGTGGCACAGAGCTTTGCATAGCGTGCTGCTGACTGAAAGGGGAGTGTTTTGAATCCACCAGCTGCTACCTGGAGACAAGTGAAGCAGTTTACTACTAGAGAGATACATAGACTCAGAAACCTGATAGGGAGTCACTATGAGTTGGAATCAATGTGACAGCAATGGGATTTGTATTTTGATTATTCTTATGTGCCATTGAGTGAGAACTGACTCCTAACTGTCCCTCCAGCAGGTTTTCAGAGGCTGTAAGTCACATGGGAGGAGCTTGCCCATCCTTCTCCTACGGAACAGTTGATGGATTCGAACTGCATGCCTTTGAGATTGCAGCACAGCTTCTTACCACTAGGCCACTGGAGTTTATCATTCACAGATGAGTTGAGTATAATATATGTATACTTTTGTGCATTTCTACTCCACACTCATACCTTCTTCTGTAAAGATAATCAATTAGTGATGGTTGATTTAGATCTGGCATGGGCTATTACACCGTGAGATTGTTTTCTTCAGTCGTTGTTTACCTAACTCATGGATTGAATCGCCTTTGAAATAGACTTTCTCAAACTTAATTTGACTAGGAATAAACACTTTTGGCACTATCACATGATATTACTTCTCCAAGATTAATCTATCAGAAATCCTGCTGTAACTCATAATTGTGTACAAGGGAAATCCTGTCCTCACAGCAGCACTTGTCCTGAGGACACAGCGAAGGAAAAAACCCAAAGCTCTCACTAAAATGATTCCAACACACACACACAAAAAATATCACAAATTTGGAGCAGCTCTTTCTTGTAGAAAGACCACCATGACTTACCAGGTATATAACAACGGGCACGTGTTATCTCTCCAGGGGACTAATTTTCAGAGTCAAAACCTCAAACTCCTTGCCGTCCTACCTCGTAGCTGACCCTCCAGTGAGGTTCTGACTCTGGATTGCACAAGAGGAGATTGCCCATTTTTTGCGCCAGGAGTCCTTGTGTTGTTATATGCCATTGAGTCACTTGTGACTCTAGCGATCCTGTGTACAGCTGCTCTGAACCCTGCTCTATCCTGAACCAACCTTATTGTCTCTGACACACCTACTTCTCTTACCCCAGTCACTGAGTCCCTCTCATCAAGGGGCTTCCTCTCTTGCGCTGTCTCTCCATCCTCCCAAGAATGATGTCTCTTTCCAAGAACTGGTCCCTCTTTGTAATATGGCTAAAGTATGTCAGATGAAGCTTCAGAATGCTTGCCTCCAAGGAGTAGCCTGGTTTCACCCTCTCTAGGATGAACCTGCTTGTTCTGCTATCAGTCCATGATGTATTTAACAGTCTTCTCCAACACTACAACTCAAAGGCATCAATTCTCTTCGTATCATCCCTAGTTATAGTGGGTTCAAACAACCAGCAAGGCATGACCTTTGAGTTAAAAGCTCAACTTCCTGCGGACTAGACTGTGATTTCCTTTTTCCAATATGTGAAATCCATGACCAAATTCTTTTCCATACACCAAACAAAAGCCACGTCCATAGATTCAATTTGGATTCTTAGTGATTTTGTAGGATAGAATATAACTGCTTATAGGGTTTTGCATGGCGTGATTGGTGGCTTTGAAATCATGATGTCACCAACAGTGCCACCAGGGCTCCCACACACATTTCTCTACTTATAGTAGAGGTTCTGCCACAAGCATGGCACTCTCAGATTGCTGGACCCCAAACAGCTGTGCCCGGCTCAGTTACCATGGAAGCCTCATTGGTGAGGGTGGCGGGAAATTAAGAAGACTAGGTGTTAGCAGTCACCCAGCATCTGCCCTTTCTGCAGTTTTTCATCTGTCTGCAATTCCTGGGGAGAGGTAGTTCTTCGCAGGGAGAAAAGAGATGTTTTGCTATTCTTGTCATCACATGGTTCAAATTAATGTTGTTAAATTTTGCTTGTAGTTTGGGTGAAGTTTACAAAGCAAATGAATTTTCCACTCCAAAACCTAAATATGTTTTGCTCCATGTCATTGACTGTATTCTCTTCAATATAAACACCATTCTTCTCACTTCCACCTTGCATTTGCCATGTCCATCCATTCTTCATTCTTCTCACATCCACATTGGATTTGCCATGTCCCTCCATTCTTCATTCTTCTCACGTCCACCTTGGGTTTATCATGTCCACCCATCCTTCATTCTTCTCATGTCCACGTTGGGTTTGCCATGTCCATCCATTCTTCATTCTTCTCACGTCCACGTTGGGTTTGCCATGCCCATCCATCCTTCATTCTTGCCCCTTCTTGCCTTCTGAGCTGTTCTGGTTTTTGTCATGGTTGGTTTTGAGCAAATGCTGCCATGTTGGCTCCGTGAAGTTGATTGTAGTGAGGAGCGCACCCCTCCCTGGTAGTGACTCACTCTGTAGATGTGTGTAGTGTTTAGCAAAGGGACTCTGCTGGCTTAATCTGTAGTGTGTTGGGCTGCTCACCAAAAGACTGCTTGTCTCTCTCTCTAGTGGTTCGAATCAACCAAGAACTCTTCTGAGGGAAGATGAGCGATCTACTTCTGTTAAGATTTACTCCCTTGGAAAGCTAATGGAAGGTTGCTATGAGTTAGAATTGACTCAGTGACTGTGAGCAAATAAGATATTTTTTAGCTAAAAGTTGATTGATTGAGGGTGGGGTCAGTTTCCACCTTGAAGGGTATTTCAGAGTAAGAATTTCTAGGATTCCATCCGTTTCTATCAGACCAACAAGCTTTGTCTGTGCATTTTTGAGAAAAGTTCTTAAGGACAAGACAAGTGATACTAGACGATAATTCAGATTGTCCAGGAAACATCAAAGTACACTGTAAATGTAATTAGGTAGGTAATTAAAAATGACAGACTAATTGTATGTTTTTCTTCTCCTTTTGCTCTTAACTGATTTAAAGTTAAATTGAACAAAGCAACTAGGTTCAGAAAAAAAAATACAATTAATACATATTGAAAGAAAGACAAGCTATAACTAAAGAATACATTATTTTGTGTATCAATAATTATAAGGAATCACAAAAATAAATAAGTAATCTAGTTCAAAAAGATGGGAAGCTACTACTAGAACAAATTAAAATATCAGCTATTTCTATACATTGTCAGTTCACTTTTAGAGAATAACATAAAAGAAAATTAAGAAAACAATTTTATTTACCACAGCATTAAAAAAGTATGAAATTACTACTACTAAATTGAATGTAAAATGTGAAACTTTAGTTGTACTCTAAAAACTACAGACTATAATTGGAAGAAATTAAAGTTTTGAATGAAAGGGGGGTAAGATCTGGCACTTACTGATTATACAGTAGGATACACGTTCAACAAGATCCCAATCAAAAGCCTGGCAGCGTTAGTCAGAAATGGAAAAGCTAATTTGAAAACTCATCTAGATGTCTAGTGGGCCCAGAATAACAAAAACTCTCTTAAAAAGAACAATGAAGTTGGAGGACACATCCTTCCTCATTTCAAAACTTCTTGGAAAACTAGAATAATCAGAACAATATGTTGTCAACAAAAGGAGAGATACATATAAAAGAGGAAGACAATTTGCAGTCCAAGAATAAACTCTCATATTTCTATTCAGTTGCCTTCTAGTGAGAATGTCAAGAAAATTCAATGGAAAAAGAATATTCCTATCAACAAATGGTATTGAGACAAGTAGATATCCACATTAAATGTATACTGAAGGCAGACTCCTACCTCACACCTTATACAAGAATTGTAACTATTAAATTCGTAGAGGAGGGAATATGTGTCACTACAAAAGAGAAAAGAAAGATAAACAATACATTAAGAATTCAGAATGTGTTTGTTGCAAATGATAACATCAAAAAAGTAAACAAAACAAAACAAAACAAAAAACCCAAAATACAAATGGGAGAGAATTTTCGCAAGTTATTTATCGGAAAAGGAATGTGTTTATGCATATACATGTACACACTAAAGCTTACAAGTCACATACAACTATATTCACATATTATAGAGAAGCGTATTTAAAAAATTTGTAAACAAATGTTGCCTTAAGGGTGTGTCTGTCATATTGTGATGATTGTGGAACAGACCATAAGCTGCTCATATGCAAGTTCAAATTAAAACTAAAGAAGGTTAAATAATATCCACAGGAATCAAAATTTGACTTTGAGTCTATCTCCCATTAATTTAAAAACCAACTCAGGAATAGGTTTGAGACCTTGAACCCTAATGAACAAAGACCAGATAAGCTCTGGGAACATATCAAGAATATCATTCATGAAGAATGCAAAAAGTCATTACTAAGAAGGAAGAAAAAGGAAAAAAAACCCAAAATGAATGTCAGAAGACTCTGAATATTGCACTAGAGCACCATGAAGCCAAAGCAAAAGGAAGAAATCAAGAAGTTAAGGAGCTGAATAGAAGTTTTCAAAAGGCAGCACAGGAAAACAAAGTATTACAATGAAATGTTCAAAGAGTTGGAGTCAGAAAATCAAAAGGGCTGAACTTGCTCAGCGTTTCTTAAGTGGAAAGAAATAAAGAATAAATTTAAGCCATGAGTTACAAGGCTTAAGGATGCTATGAGCAGGATACTGAATGATTCAAGAAGCATTAAAAGCAGATGGAAGAAGTATACAGAGTCAGTGTACCAAAAAGAATTGGCTGACACAGCAGAATTTCAAGAAACAACATCTGAGCATAAAGGAATAGTGATGAAGGTGGAAGTGCAGGCTGCTCTGAAGGACTTGGAAAAAAAAAATTAAAGCCCCAGGAATAGATGGAATACCAATTGACATATTTCAGCAAACAGATGCTGCCCTGAATGTGCGCACAAAGTTGTGCCAAGAAATATGGAGGACAACTACTTGGCAAACTGACTGGAAGAGATCCGTATTTATTCCCACTTCAAAAAAAGTTGACCCGACAGTGTGTGGAAAATATCAAACAATACCACTAATATCATACACTAGCAAAATCCTGCTGAAGATTATCCAGAAAAGACTGGAACAGTACATTGACCAAAAACTACCAGAAATACAGGCTGGGTTTAGAAGAGGTCATGGCACAAGGGACATTATTAGCAATGTCAGATGGCTCTTGGCAAAAAGCAGAGTACCAGAAGAATGTCTATCTGTGTTTAATTGATTATGCAAAGGCATTTGACTGTGTGGATCACAATAAATTGTAACTAACCTTGAAGAAAATGGGACTCTTGGAGCACTTGATTGCGCTTATGTGAAACCTATATTTGGACCAAGAAGCAGTCCTGAGAACAAAGCAAGGAAACATTGCATGGTTCAAAATCAGGAAAGGTGTGTGTCAGGGATGTATCCCGTACCCATACCTTGTCATTCTGTATGCTGAACAGATCATTTGGGAAGCAGGACTTAACGAGGAGGAGTGTGGCATCAAGATGGGAACATTAACAACCTACAATATGGAGATGATTTACAACCTTGCTTGCTGAAACTGAGGAGGACCTGAAATACTTGCTGCAACAGGTCAAGGACTGTAGTTTTCAATATGGATTGAAGTTCAACATCAAGAAGACAGATTCTCACCACTGGGCCAATTGGCAGCACCATATTAGATGGAGAAGAGATTGGGATTGTTAACAATTACAGCTTACTCTTAATCAAATCCACAATCAACACTCTTAACACCAGCAGTCAGGAAATCATAAGATGAATTGCATTGGGAAAAACTGCTGTCATGGACCTCTCCAGAGTGCTGAAGAGCAACTATGTCAGTCTAGATACAAAGATGGACCTAATCCAGGCCATGGTCTTCTCAATTGTTATGTTTGTTATGCTTCAGAGAGTTGGGCAATGACAGAAGAAGAATCGATGCCTTTGAGTTGTGGTGCTGGAGAGGAGTCTTGAACATAACATGGACCGCCAAGAAAACAAATAGGTCTGTCTTGGAGAGGGTGAAACCAAGTCTCTCCTTGGAGGCTAGGATTTTGAAGCTCTGCCTCACTTACTTTGGGCACATGGCCAGTGGAGATCGGTCCTTAGAGAAGGACATCGTGCTTGGAAGGGTGGATGGACAGCACAGGAGAGGAAGACCCCAAATGAGATGGATTGATACAGTAACTAGGGCAATGGGAGTGGGTGTGTCAGAGTTAATGAGAGTGGCTCAGGACAGGGAAGGGTTCAGAGTTGCTCTACATAGGGTCGCCATACATCATCACAGGTGACTCAATGGCACATAAAAACAGTAACATACTATGGTAGGTTTGGAATCAGGAGTGGCATCCACTTCCTAAATAACATGTCTCTGGAAACTCTACGAACTTTGATAAATGTCAGTAGCTGTAGAGGGACTTCAGGCCTTTTGTTCACATGGTTGCTATGATTCGTGCTTGACTAGAAGGCAATCAACAACAACAATGAACAGCTAACAAAAACAAATTTATCTTGGAAGAAGTGCATCCCAAGTCTTTGTTAGAAGACAGACAGTGAGGTTTTGTCATACATAATTTGGACATGTTACCAGGAAGGGCCAGTCCTAGAAAAGAACCCTCATGCTTAGAAAAATAGTTAGCAAAATAGAGGATGTCCTTCAATGACATACGCTGGCACAGTGATTCCAAGTATTTTTACAGACACTATTGTTCTTTTAAGACTTCTCAAGGTGAGTTTTTTAGGTAAAGAAGGTGATAAAACACAATCATCCAGAGTATTATAGGAAATTGCAGTATCTATTATGAATAGCCCCTAGGCCAACATATAACAAAATAAGTGTCTAAATATGGATTTTGTTATTAAGATGATGTCAATGTCTTTGAAAAATCAGTGTCTTTTGTGAGAAATTCTGAGTTACTACTAAATGAAATCAATTTGTTGCCAGAAGGAATCATGTAGGATTGGAAGGAAAATCAACAAAATTGTTTACAACAATAAACAAAGAGCAAGCGTGTTTAGAGGTAAGAAAACCCAATAAATTCAGCATGTAAATAATTGTTTGTGACTGCTCTAGAAATCCATGTAGTCCAAGTTTTCAAAAGGAAAATTCTGTAGGTCTGATTGATTCAGTGAGGGAGAGAGAACACGGCAAGTACAAAGCCAAACTCACAAAACAAAACATAAATGTATCAAAAAACTTTTTCAAGTAACATGTTTAAACAACATACTTGTTTAAACAGAAATGCTTTAGGTTCTTGTTTTATAATATAAACTCAAACTCATATGTAAAACATAGTTGAATATATAAAGTTTATGTATGTTGTTGTTGTTAAATGCCGTCGAGTCACAGGCAACACATAGCGACCCTATGAAGGAGAGTCCTCAACACTTGGGTGTCTTCCATCCTCTCTCCAAGTTCATAGGGTTTCTGGAGGCAAGCTATTATGGAAGTGGATGCCACTCCTCCTTCCACGAAAGTTTATGTATAACATGAGATAATATTTTACCATTTTATCTTTTCAGGTAAGAAAGTTGAAACTTAAGGAGATTAAATGACTTGCTTAGTATAATCAGCGCAGAATAGGACAGGGTTCAGAGCTGTTATTCATGGGGTCACAGTGGGTCATACTCGGTACAACAGCACTTCAACAACAACAACAACAGTATTAGTAGGCCCTAGAGTTTATGACTAGAACTAGGATTAGATTTTCCAGTTAAGAGCGTGATCAGGAATGATTTGGTCATTATTGATGAGTTTCTGTTTATTAATTAAAATCTGCCTCTGTGAAGAGAGTATGATCTTAAAATTTCGAAAGTCTATGAATAGAAAAACAAGAAAAGATGAATTTTATTATTAGCATATAACTTGAGAAACAATATGCTCACTTGTTAAGATGACGGTTGTTGTCAGGCACCTTGGATACTGATTCATAGCTGACTCTACAGCAAGTGTTTGGAGGCAGCAAATCACACTAGAGTTGCTTGTTCGTCTTTCTCCAGCAGACAAGCTAGTGTGTTTGAACTGACTACCTTTGGTTTGGCAGTGCCACTCTTTACCACTAAGCCCATATCTGAGATAGATGGAACAGTAGGAAGGATGTCTGCAATTAGGACCAGTCACAAGGAATACCATAGAAGTCTTGATAGAACATCTCACATCCCCAGACTATTGCCTCTCTACATTTTCAAGGAGTCCCTGCATGATGCAGATGTTTACATGCTTAGTTACAAACCAAAGGCTTGGTTGTTTGAACTCATCTAGAGGCACCTTAGAAGAAAAACCTGGTAGTCTACTTCCAAAATATCACTATCATTGCCATGAGGACTAGGGTGTATCTGACCCAAGCCATAGTATTTTCAATCATATATGTACAGAAAAGCTGAACAATGAATAAGATAGGTTCAGGAAAACATGTTCTTTTTGAATTCTAGTGTCATCCCCTCCCCACCCCTCCACCTTGCTGTTGAGCTGAAATTGACTCCTAGCTGACCTTCCATTGGGGTTCTGAGACTGTAAGTTCCTCCTTGGAGGCAAGGATTTCGAAGCTGTCTCACATACTTTGGGCAGATTGCCAGGAGGGACCAGTCCTTAAAGAAGGACGTTGGAAAGGTGGGGAGACAGCACAAGAGAGGAAGGTCCGGGATGAGATTTGACACAGCAGCTGGGGTAATGAAGATCGATGTGTTGGAGACCGTGAGATTGGCTCAGAACAGGACAGAGTTCAGAGAGCTATTGGGCTCAGGGTCTCTGTAAGTCATAGTCAACACAAGGGCACAGAAAAACACCGCCACTACAATGGACCTTAAAAGTAGAGGCCAGTTCCTTGGAGCAGAACAGCAGGCTTGGGGAAGGAGAGGGTCAGTGTACAAGAGGAAGGTCTTCAATGAGATGGACTGACAATGAGACTTCAACGATAAAGTTACTCGTGGAAGTTGTAGCAGATCCACAGGATGACACAGGAGCAGTCAACCTAGGCTTGCTGTGAGTTAGAACGGAATTGATGACACTGAAGACTACTCTTTGAACACATCATGCCAGACTTTGTCACAATGTCACTTGCTTAAGAATCTACTCAACTCAGCCCAAGACACATCTTTCCACCTACCCAGTCTCTGTCTCTATTACCGTTGCTTCCAGCCAGTAAAAGTTTTATGGAAGAGCTACTCTTCTATTCTCTCTCTTTTTAACTTTTTGGTTAAACCAAAAGGATTCACAAAGGGCCTTTTAGTCAAAAGTTGTTAAAATGGGTGAACAGATAACCCTTGATAGGATGCTTGCTCAAAGACTGAGCTCCAAGTGCACTTTATTCAACAAAGGCTTTCTGAGGCTTCCTACACCTTGATGATAAAAAGCAGTTGTTTCTTCTAACCCTACAAATACTGTCTGATCTCTATGCTCTTTCGCTTCTACTTGCATAAGGAACCATCTTTTTGAGCTCAACTTTTTTTAAAAAAAAAATCTTAGGTAAGTGAGGTAGGCAATATATTCTATTAACAATACATTTTCTAACTTTATCTCTACAGCTACAAGGTCATTAGGCATAATGCCAGCCCCCTACCCCAATAATTTCAAGCAATAGTTTTACCAAATAACAGAATAACAAGCATAGCTATTTTTTTCAGAGCTTCAATATCAGGTTCTTTCCAGACTACCCTTTAGCTATTATAATGCCGTGTCATTACAGCACTCCCCATCTTTTTGGTAACATTATTTTAAACAGTCAGAATGTGTCAAGCGTGGAAATAAATAACCCCAAGTCTCAGCAACTTAAAACAGCAGCGTTTTATTTCCCACTCAGAGTGGACACAGGTGGCCCTGCTCTTCCCCATCAGCCAGGGATCCAGGCTTGGTGAGGTGTTTCCATGTCATCACTTCAAATCTGACCAAATGACACAGATCACGGCAGTGCCCCAAACCAGCAGCTAAATGCTCTGGACAAAGGTCAAGTTTTATTTTTCTCTTTAAAAAATTAATGTTGTTGCTCTTGAGAATATACTGAGAAGATAATAATTTCTGCATGACCAATTCAGCAACACTGGTACATCCTTTGAACTGTACACTCATTTTTACTTTTTGTGATTTATTCCTTCTCTAGTGACATAAATTCATTGCTCTCTAAAATTCCTATCTAATGTTTTGAACTGCTTTTGTCACTATTATCCCACATGGACCTTAAAAAAACAAAAGGATTTATAAACAAATCAGAATAAATTTTTTTAAAAAAATAGCATAAGAGCAGAGATTCTTTATTAGTGACACTAAATTCTTGTTTTAATTTAAGAAGACTTTAGGGATATTCCTGGTTTAAAGTTTAAAGATTTATATAGATTATCTCAGGACAGGGTTTTGAGAATTCTTTCTGCTTCCATGGATCCGGAAAATCTGGATTTCCTAAGACTTTTAAATCCTGTGCTGTATTTCTGCCCCTTTTGATGAGGATTCTCCTGTGGAATTTTTTAGCAAAAGTTCAGTAATAGTATCTAGACACCATTAAAAGATGCATGTCACTTAGAGTTCATAGCTAGCCCTGTTAGCCAAACACCAGGTTCAAGAAGGCATTCTTTACATGTGCCCTGAAGAAAAACAGCCAGAAATAGAAATAGTTGTGAACAATATTCATTATTTTAAAAAATATAAGACCAAAACAAAAAAGGAGTCATCAGAATTTCTGAAAACCAAATAAATTGGAAAGTTATTTTTAATGAAATACAAGAGTATCAGGCAAAATGAATATATGCAAATGTACAAAGAAAGACAAAAAAGTTCAATAGACTGTACTGAATGTAAAGATCCCTAGTTGGCATAAAAAGCTCAGCAATGTACTAGTAACCAAAAGATTAGCAGTTCTGACCAACCCAGATGCATCTCGGAAGGCCTTGTGACCTTCTTACAGATAGTTAGAGCCTTGGGAACCTTAGAGAGCTTATTATTCAGCACATATAGGGTCTCTTCTGGAAGCAGGAGTGGCATCACTTCCTAAGTAACATGCCCCCAGAAACTCTATGAACTTTGATAAATGTCAGTAGTTGTAGAGGGGCTTCAGGCCTTTTGTTCAAAGGGTTGCTGTGAGTCATGCTCAACTGAAAGGCAATCAGCAACAACATAGGGTCTCCATGAGTCGTAGGTGACTCAGTGACAACAGTCCTAATTATCCAATGCCCACGGCCACTGTACTAGGACTGCCACAAGTGTTTTGCATTAAGAATCAGAAATGCACTATCTTCCACTTTAGGAGGTTAGAAGATTAAATGCAGGTACCAGCACTAGGGAAGGGCCTCCTGGCTCTGGGGGAAGGTCCCTGTTTCCGTCAGGGTTTGGAGGCTGGCATTCCCTGAAGAGCTCAAGTGTCTTGATCTTCCCCAGTGTAGAGAAACTTCCTAGTGCAGGGACAGCAGTTCAGAAGGGCACAGTCTCTGGCATGCATGAGCCCATTGTTACAGACACTCATCACTTTATCTTGTTGAGCCAATTTTGCATTGGCAAGAGTGGGTCGTCTGTGTGTTGCAGGTTGTTAATTAGTCTTTCTCCAATATTGTTGCCAAATTGACTATAACAAGGACTTCTGGAAGGCTGAACAAACTCATCTTGGGAAAAGGATAGCCAGAATGTTCCTCAGCAGCAAGGCTTATGAAGGTTTAGACATCCGATGAGGTGAGAGGCCTGAGGGACAAGCATCAGGCTTGATAGAGGAGAGTCAGCAAAAAAGACGGCATTCGGTAAGATTGGCTGACCCGGTGTCCACAGCACAGGGCTCAAACATGGCAACCATCATGAGGATGGCACGGACAGCTGGCATCGCAAATTCAAACTCAAACTCATTGCTGTTGAGTCATTTCTGACCCATCAACCCTCAGATTTATGAGGCTGTGGACGTGGCTGCGTATCTTTCCCCCCTCAGCACCATAACAAATAAGGTCTATGTAGGACCCAGTGGAACCAGCAACAAAAACATCAAGTCCAACACTTTGTTTCATCAGCATCAACAAAGCGTCAGCATCAATGCTTTTGAAAACTCATGACACTTCCTGTTAACAACAAAATAAAGACTGATAAACTCTAAGAATATAAAATGCGGTAAAGAAAACAAAAAGAGTTCCATTACCAATAGAAGAATCCATGTTGATTGATCATTAGAAGTTACTAGAAATCCATTTTAAAAAACCTTAACTTTTATATGAATGCGGCATTAACACTGACCACCAAAGAGATGAAAGGAGGGCGTGACGGGTGTAAATGCTTTCTTTCTCAGGTGAGCGTGGAAATCTGGGTTATGAAAGTGGTGGTGTTCTAAATCATCAAGAAATGATGGCTTTTTATTAAATGCTAATGGGGAAAATTGAACATCCAGAAGGAAAAACACATCTATTTATATTCCTTGCTCATATTATACACCAAAGTCAAGCCCAAGTGTACTAAACATCCCAACGAGAAAGCTAATCTAAAATGTCTAGGAAATATATAGGTAATTATCCTAGGACTAGCAGGGCAAAAAAAGATTTTCTTAAACAAAGCAACACAATCATAGAGGAAATACAGCTACATCTGTGCACGGAAATAAATCATAAACAGATTCCAAACACAAGACACAGACGAGGTGCATCTTATAACTTATTCAAGCAGCTAGTGTAAAAGAATCCTTAAAATCAATAATGCACAAAACATGTACGAGCAATTCACCAGAAAAAGCAATAAACGCGTGGAAAGAAAATGTTCAACCTCACTAGTAATCAGGAGACATGCAAATTCCAGCGGATATTTTAAAGTCTTCCATGGGAGAAGCTGTGGTATATTCTGAGGAAATTGATTTTAAGAGAGATACAACAGATTGTGTTATTAATGCCTAATAGGACAGTGCGGGAGATAAATACGTATTCTGCTTTGATGTTATTTGTAGACTCTGGGTTTTTCTTTTGTTTGTTTGTTTGTGGTTTGTTTTTTTTTTTGCCTCCTTCATGACATCAATTCTAACTATAAATAGTCCAGGGACAGACAGCGGAGGGGATCTAATCAAAGCATGCCAGAGAATACTGTGGGTAGCCTCCTTAAAAGAATCTCGATGCCTGTGGCATCATTGAGCTGACAGCCCTGCAGAAAACACACCTACACGAGAAATCAAGCCTGAAGTAAAGGCACTCTTGGCATATAATTTAGCAGGGTGCTAATTAGAAGAACAACAGTAAGAAACAGTGCCAGGAAGGCACAATGCGTGTGTATGTGTGTGTTCCTGATGCCAAATGGGTAAAATAAAATGCTAAATATTATTTCGATCAAGGTGTTTGGTTATATAGAGCTACAGAATCTGCCATCCCAAACTCAGGTACTTAACACAATAGTGTTAGTGATTATTATCCTCTCTCATAGATTGGTGTGTTGACGTGGCTGAGACAGATGGTTTGCATTTGGGTTTTTTAACAAGTTTCCCCTCAGATGGGTCTTATCTATCAGGCATTTCTGCTCAGGCAGGAATATTCTGGCTGTGGGTTTGCAAGGAATTTTCTCTCACGCACGCTCTCTCTCTGCCTGCCCCTCTTCCTCAGATAGCCTGCCCAATGGGCTAGCTTGGACTTCTTCAGAGCATGACAGCTGATTTCTAATATGACTTCTGGTCTCCTGCAGAAGAAAAGACTAAGGTGGAATCTGACAGCATCTCATAACTACATTCTGAAGCCACACAACTTCAATTCCATTGCATTCCACTAGTGAAAAAATAGAACACAAACAACCCAACCTTTTAAAATAGAAGATGCAATGCCATTGACGTCCTGAAGCTTCAGAAAATAGTAAGGACAGTCCATTTGAAGAGAGTGAGGGTGGATTCCGTGTCTCCATATGCGAAAAGAGGCCCCAGGAAGGTTAGGACAGTGATGGTCATCTCGGGGACTATCTACCACACAAGATAACTTCTCATTTGCGTCACTTCTCCTGGAATGTGGATCTTCAGCAGCGGTATCTTCAGATGTCAGCATTATCTGTGAATGGACTAGCGCTTCATTCTGCTGTCCCAATGGAGGGATGATCACAGATTACGAATGACAGAAGTCTGCGTCACTAGGACTTGCCTGAGCATGGAATCAATCTTAAATTCCTAAAAGAACTTGTCATATGGCAGATCAGGAAGCAGTGGTGGTTCAGCAGTGACAGAGTAGAGGGTCAGAAAAAGAGGGGAAGGTCCCCAGTAAGATGGATTGACCCACTGACTGCAGCCCTGGTGGAGTGGGGCAGAGATTGTGAGGACGGCTCATGGTCAGCCAGACTTTGATCTGTTGTTAGCGTCACTGAGTCATGGTTTACTCCACAGATTTAACAACATGTCACACAAGCAGGTTTGATTCTCTGCCATGTATCTCATGTGCAGCCACCACTATCTGCCAGTGAAGAGTTAGTTTCGTGTTGCTTCAGACTATGTCAAACTAGGGAGAAAGCGCTGGAAATCTACTTCTTTAAATCAGCCAATGAAACCATATAAATCACGAGTCTCATGTCCAGGCTGTCATGGGGTGGTATGCTGTTGTTGTTAGGTGCGGTTGAGTCAAGTACAACTCAGAGAGAGCCTATGAGACACAGATCTGAATCCTGACCTATCGTGTGCCGTCCTCACAATCTCAGACATACTGCTGCAGCCCATTGCTGCTGACACTGTATCTGTCCATCCGGTCGAGGGTGTTTCTCTCTCTTGCCAAGCTTCCACCTTTCCAAGCATGATGTCTCTCTGTAAAGAATAGCCTCTTCTAGCAACACACAAGTGTGTAAGATGAAGCTTTATTATTTTGCTTCCAAGAAGCATTCTGGCTGCACCTTCTCCAAGATAGACCTGTTTTTTCTTTTGGCAATCCACTCTCTTCTCTAACACCAAAAGCATAAATTCTTCTGTAATCCTTATTCATTGCTCAGCTCTCAGATGCATAGCAAATGATTGAAAGTACTATGGCCTGAATCAGGCTCACCTTAGTCCTCAAGCTGACATCATTGCTCTGAGATGGGAAAATTGTTTATCCTACCGTGTGTAGGGTACCCATGAATTGGGGTTGGCTCAACCTCTAGGAACAAGTCACATCAACTCATCTAGCTCTTTCAGGGGATGTTTTTCTGATCAACCAATGCCAATAAAGTCATATCCAAAGAACCCAAACAGTTATATTATCTTACAAAAATGGTACATGATTTCATCCTTTATATTCTTTTGTTCATATAGACTTAATTTTCCATAAATACTTATACATGTCAGTGAAAAGGAATTAAGAGGTGAGAGTGGATAATTCTTTAATTCTAATACTTGGCATTATTATTTTTTTTTCACATTATCTTCCAAGTGAGTAGCTTTTTTCTTATATTGAGCTTATAGCACATGGTGTTAACTCTCATCATTAATAATTAAGGTTGTCAAGAATTGATTTTTAACTGATTCTGAGTTAGTTCATATATTCTTATATAAATTTGTTCACAAATTCTTCAAAATCTAGCCTATAATATCTCCTTTTCTTGAACAAATACTGTTATATAATTTACACAGTTCATGGCCATTAGCTTCCCTATGGGCAAAAGCTGGGCACTCCCTTCCCATGCAGTTAACTGCCTCTGAAAAGCTGCTGGTGATGCAGTTATGGGATGGTTTTGACTCAACAGTATACAACAACAAATGTACACTGCATGTTTTCTTGAAACAAAATTCCCCGCCACGGGACCAGTAGCCTCATAGTGCTGTTAGGTACCATCGAGTTGGCAATAACTCACAGCAATGCCATGAACAGCATCTTGCCCTATCTTGCGCCATCAACACGACATCCGATATGCCTGAGCCCATTGTTATTACATTCAGGGTCTCTAACCATTTTGTTGAAGGTTTACCTCTCTTTTCTGTGATGCTCCACTTTTGCCAACATGATGTCTTTTTCCAAGTTCTGGCCCCTCCTAACATAATACTCAAGGTTTGTGAGACGAAGTCTCACCGTCATTGCTTGTTAGGAGCACTATGGTTGTACTTTCTAATACATCAAGGTAGATGGAGAAAAGATTGAAGTTTTCAGTTACTTCGTTTTACTTGGCTACACAGCCAACATCCATAGTCACAGCAATTAAGAACTCAACAGCTGCATTAGGGAAACCTGCTGTCAAGGACCTAACCAAAATGGTAAAGAGAAATGATGTCAGTTTAAAAGATTCGGGCGCACCTGATCCAACCCGTGGTTTCCCCATGGCTTCCTATGCATCTGGAAGTTGGGAAATGAAAAAGGGATGGCAGAAGAAGAACTGATGTCTTTCAGTTGTGGTGGTGGAGAAGAGTAGTGAGTATCTCATGGACAGCCAAAAGAACAGACAAATCTCTCCTGGAGGAAGTGCAACCAGAGTGCTCCTTAGAGGGCAGGATGGTGCAAATCCATTGCACTTACTTGGGACTTGTTGTCAGGAATGACCACCTGGTTCTAGAGAAAAAGAAAGCATGCTGGGAAATAGGAAATATGGAGGATCAGAGGAAGAGAGGAACATCCTCAGCAAAATGGCTTGACGTCCTGACTGCACATGTTCAGGCAGACCAGAGACCGTGTTGATGGTGGCGGGTAGGGTAAGGTTTGGCTCTGTTGCTCACAGGGTCACTAACAGTCAGCATCACTGCATGGCACATAACAACCACAATGTTGTTGTTGTTGTTGTTGTTGTTATGTGCCGTCGAGTCGTTTGCGACTCATAGCGACCCTATGTACAACAGCACTAAACCCTGCTCTATCCTGTGCCAATCTCATTGCCTCTGACACACCCATCCCGATTACCCCAGTCACTGAATCAATCCACCTCATAGAGGGTCTTCCCCTCCTGCGCTGTTCCTCCACTCTACCCAGCATGATGTCCCACTCCAAAGACCTGTCTCTCCTTACAACATGTCCAAAATATGTCAGGCGAAGCCCCAGAATCCTTGCCTCCAAGGAGCAGCCTGGTTTAACCCTCTCCGGGATGAATCTATTTGTTTTCTTGGCAGTCCATGGCACATTCAGTACTCTTCTCCAGCACCACAGCTCAAAGGCATCAATTCTCCTTCTATCCTCCCTAGTCATTGTCCAACTCTCTGGTGCATAACAAGTGATTGTAAAAACCATGGCCTATATCAGGCGCACCTTAGTCTCCAGAGAGACACCGTTGCTCTTGAGTACTTTAGAGAGGTCCCTAACCGCAGACTTTCCCATCGCAATACATTTTTTTATTTCCTGGCTACTGGTGCCAAGAGTGTTGACCGTGGAGCCGAGCAAATGGAAGCTGTGAACAATCTCAATCTCTTCACCATCCATCCTGATTGGTCCAGTGGTGAGAATTTTTGGCCTCTGGACATTGAGCCTCAGCCCATATTGAAGGCTGCAGTCCTTGACCCTCTGCAGTAAGTGCATGAGGTCCTCCTCAGTTTCAGCGAGCAGGGTTGTGTCATCTGCATAACGCAGATTGTTGCTAGATCGCCCACCAATCCTAATGCCACACTCATAGAGCCCAGCCTCTCGGATAATCTGCTCTGCATACAGGTTGAAAAGGAATAGATACTTATTTTTTAAAGATTATTTCTCAAATTCTGTAAAGAAACGCACCATTGGATATAGGAAATGTTCATGATTTCAATTCATTAAAATCTTTTGCGCTTAGAAATTTTCCTTTTTATAAAATATAGGTAGCATACTTAAATTTCCACCATGTAATTTAGCTGTGAGACATTCCTATTTTCTAGTTCTAACGACCGTCACTGTGAAATTCTGAGCTCAGAAAGTTTTTTATTGCTCTAGTTCCCCAGCCCCCCGCTAATCAGAAATCTCTTGTACATTATAATATGTTGTAATTATTGTGTGTTGTAATTCTTCCCTGATAATGGCTGGTACCTAGTTCTTTCTTCTAATCCTTCTTGTTTTGTCTAAAGCCTCACATCTCAAAGAATAAAATATTATCTGAAGTGTCACAGTGTTATAAGATGCTTTGTGCCGGACTTGAAAGGGAATGAGAATGATCCTATCAGTCTGTTAACGGGTCTATCTAAATTCAAAGCTATTACTCAAAATAAACTAATGAACTGAAAAAATAATAATAGAGTAATTTTTCTATCACAATATTTAACTCTCATTTACTAAAGTGTAATCTGGACCCTTATTTCTCTAATGGCAAAGCAGACATTCTAATAGGCCATTAACTGCTTAAAAGAACAATGGGAAAGGTCCAATATTTTATTGGAACCCTTAATAATGTATGCCTGATTAGAAATTTTATCTCTCTTGTTGAGATTTTTTTAAAAAGAATTTATACTTAATAAAACCATTTGGGGAAAAACCCCAACAAAACCAACTGACTGTCTATCCTTAGGCTGTATTAAAGCCGTGATACAATTATGCAATCTGGAAAATAGTATTTTGCTTTAGCTTCTTGAGTTGCCTTTGAAATATTCTGTTCAGCTCATTTACTGCGACACCTCTTCCCTTTGTTTTGGCATCTTCACGTCCTAGTGCAGTTTTCAGGGTCTCTTATGGCAACCGTGTTTTTTTCTTTTTTCTTCTGTTTTTGTAATGACCTTGTGCTCTCTTCAGGGATAATGTCCTTGCTGTCATCCACACAACTCCTCTTGTTTTTGATCATTGGTGTTTGATACCTCAAATCTATTCTCAAGATGATTTTTCAGTTGAGGTGGTATAGACTCAAGGTTGGTCCTGGTGGACTAGCTTTCATTTTCTTCAGCTTCAATTTGACCTTGTACATGAGTAAAGGATGGTCTGTTCCACAGTCAGCCCCTGATTTGGTTTTACCACTGATTCTTTCCACAGATGTAGTCAGTCTGTCAGCCTGACTCCACTCCGTTCTATCAGGTGAGGTCCATGTATAAAAATTGCTTTTGTTTATAGTTTGTTTTTTGGTTTTGTTTTTTAAATATGTATTTGCAGTGAATCATTGCATGGATAAAATTCAAGCATTTGGTCTCCAGCCTCCTTTCTGTCAACAAGACTGTACTGCCAGAAGTTTGAGCTAAATTCAGAGGAGGCCGTGACACCAGGGATATCACTGCAGATGTCAGATGGATCCTGGCTTAAAGTAGACAAAACCAGAAGAAAGTCTGTTGTGTTTTATTGACTGTGCAAAAGGTATTTGACTGTGTGGATCATTACAAACTATAGTTAACATTGAAAAGAATGTGGGTCACAGAACATTTAATTATGCTCATACAAAACCGATATCTAGACAAAGAAGGTGTTGTCTCAATAAAGCAAGGGAACCTTGCATGGTTTAAAATCAGGAAAAAGTATCCATCAAGGTTGTATAGTTTCTGCATACCTATTCAATCTGCATGATGAAATAATTTTAAAAGCTAGACTCTATGAAGAAGAATGTGGCTTTAGGATCAGAGGAAGACTCATCAACACCTGTGTTACACAGATGATACAAGCTTGCTTGCTTAAAGTGTAGAGGACTTGAAATGCTTGCTACAGAAGATCAAAGACCAAGAACTTCAATGTGGATTGCACCTAAACATTATAAAGACAAAAATTCTCGCCACTGGCCCAATAAACAACATCATGTTAGATGGAGAAAAAAATGCAATTGTTAATCATTTCATCTTACTTTGATCCACAAACACCACCTTTGGTACCAGCAGTTAGAAAGTCAGGAGATGCTTTGCATTGCAGAAGTCCGCTGTTACCCCTCCAGATTCCTGAGGAGCAATGATGTCAGTTTGGAGACTAATATGTGCATGATTTGGGTCATATGTTTATTCAGTCACCTTCTATGAATCTCAGGGCTGGACAACGAGTAAGGATGTTAGAAGAATTGATGTTTTGGGGCTGTTACATTGGAGAAGAATACAGACTATCCCATGGACTGCAAAAGAAAAGATTTATTTTGGAAAAAGCGAGCCAGCCAGGGTGCTCCTTGGAGGTAAAGATGAAGAAGCTTCATCTCACATACTTGGGGCATGTTAGTAGGAGTGGCTGTTTCTTAGAAAGGGACATCATGCTTAGAAAGGTAGAAGATCAACAAAAGAGGAAGCACTTCAGTGAGATGGACTTGCACAGGGACTGCAGCAATGGGCTTGAGTGGTTCAGAGATGATGCGGACGGCACAGATGGGATCGGGTCCAGGCCATGTGTTTACAGGGTCACTGTAAGTCATGCTTGACTCCACGGCACCTAACAGCAACAATACTGTCATAAGTTAGAAGAAGTCTGTATTCCAATACAATATGGGGTGAAGAAGTAAGTACAAAGGATTTTTCACTATTGCTTTTCTAAGTGTCTTTAAATCCATGTACACAAGTAAATACAAAGTACCTTTTTCCTAATTTTTCATCATTGTTTGATATCTAAGAACCATTTAAAAAACCCAAAGGTACTTGATTCTCTCAAGCTCTTAATTTCAGAAAAGAGAACCCATACATCAGTTGGTACATAAATTGGATAATTTGTAAAGCTTGAAAATGTAAAGTCTGTCATTTTGTGATGAAAACATTCCTTTACCTTTGCATTACACAGCGTGTGTGTGTGTGTGTGTGTGTGTGTGTGTGTGTGTATGCCAGAAGAATGGACATTAGGTCTACTTTCAAGTGTTTCCACTTGGGGAGATCTTCAGAAGCTGGGTGGCCTGGTTGGTTTATTAATGAAACATTGGTTGCTAAGGAAAAAATTGGTGGTTCAAATGCACCACCTATTCCTTAGGGACAAGATGAGGCAGTTGATTTAAGTAAAGATTTACAGCCTTGGACACCAGCCGTGGGAGACCATTGTCCTCTGCTCCTTGTGGTTGATAGGTGTCATCGATAGAATCTGTTTTACTTAGAATCACAATCAACTCAGTGGTAGAGAGTTCATTTCTCAAGGATAACAGACGCTATCATAGAAGCAACCAGAAGGAATAAGAGATTTATCGAAGAGGAAGCTGATCTGCTTTTCCCTAATTGAGGAGAGAAAGTTGTGCTTCACGCATATTTCAGGCCTCTTGAGGCTTAACTGAAGTCAGCGGCTCGCCTCCTGAACTTGGTGGAGACGAGTTCTGTGGGGAAAGTGTCAGAACAGGAGGCAGAGAGGATGCCGCTGTACAGAGCAAGCTGCTGTCTGTGTGTGAGGGAGAAAATGGAAAACTAGGCTGCACGTTCCCAAGATGAGTAATTATCCTCAATAATATTATCCGTGCTGCAGTCAGAGTTAACAGAAAAAATCACAAGCGCCAAAGCAGAAAAGAGATCTGTAAATCTCTTATATCCTCTCTGCTCCCTGAAGTTTTACCTGTTATTTCCATAGCAAAAAAAAAAAAAAGAGTGTGTACCTGTTCTTTGCTTCCCTGGTAATATTAGTAATATAGGAATCCTGGTAGCACAGTCCAGCCCCATGAAGCTTCCAGCCTTGAGAACCCAATGGGAAGGTCCACCTGTCCTGGAGGGCCTCTCTACTTTGGATTGCCTCAAGAGCAGCATGTTTGGGTTGGTCGTTCATTTATTTACCTCTTTATAAGCCTAACTAATCACATTTCCCCATGGCTCCTTTATTCATATCTTAATGATTGCACCCAATGATTTTTTTTAAAGTCTCAATGCTGGAAATGTCAGTTATTCATGCTCATTTCTTCAAAAAATGATTTATGACAATGCTCAATATATATTGAGTATAATGTGATTAAATAATTTGAAAATAATTAAGGAGAAAACCAGGGAAAGATAATGTAAACTTATAGAATAGGATGCAATCTGGTTTGTATGAAATTTCTAGAAGGCCTAGTCATTTTCTCTGTAGTTTTCTTATCATCTGGTGTAGTGAGGGACATGCATTTGCTGTCATGTTTGGCAGTGAACTAAGGACATTGCCAAGGTTGACACTCAGGAAATCCAGTTACCCTATTTGTGCTTTGATAAGATCTTTTTATTTAAGCACAAGTGGCATAATTACAGAATAAGAACCGCAAGCCTTAATGAAGTTTGAAAAAATATAAAATGTCCTAATGAATTGATTTTATTGTCAATCATTGGTATTCAGTGCCTCAAACCTATTTTAAAGTGATTTTTAAAAGTCAAGTGGGATAGACCTGGGGTCCTATTTTTGTTCTTGTATATTTGTTTTTATTTTCCTCAGCTTCAGTTTGAATTTGACTTGAGTAACTGCGTCTGGTACAGGTCATGGTCTTTGCAATCACTTGTTATGCATCAGAGAGCTGGACAATGACTAAGGAGGATAGAAGGAGAATTGATGCTTTTGAGCTTTGGTGTTGGAGAAGAGTGTTGAGGGTATCATGGACTGCTAAGAAAACAAACAGATTCATCCTGGAAAGGGTTAAACCTGTCTGCCCCATGGAGACAAGGATTCTGAGGCTTGGTCTGACATACTTTGGACATATTGTAAGGAAGGAGAGGTCCTTGGAGAGGGACATGATGCTTGGGAGGGTGGAGGGCAGGCACAGGAAGGGAAGGCCCTCTGGGAGGTGGATTGATTCGGTGACTGGGGTATTTGCGATGAGTGTGTTGGAGACAATAAGATTGGCACAGGACAGCAGAGTTTAGGGCTGTTGTACATAGGGTCGCTATGAGTCGCAAGTGACTCGACGGCACATAACAATAACAACAATTGCTGGTCTTTTCCACAGTCAGCAGCTGACCTGGTTTTGACTGCTGATATTGTGCTGCTCTAGTGATTCTTTCCAGAAATTGGTTCAGTCTGATGCTGGTGCAGTCCATCAAGTGAGGTGCATGTGTAGCATCAGGTGTGGGGGTTTTTGTTTGCAGTGGATAAATTACTGAATGTACCGAATTCAATAATTTTATCTCTAGCCTCATTTCCGTTAGCAAGATAGTACTTTCTGACTACCATTCCTTCTTCACGGTTTCCAGTTTTTGCATTCCAGTCACAACAGAAATAACAACAGTGAATTCAAGATTCACATTATGGCACACAAACCCTAAGGGTGTAATTATTGATGTTGCTGTTGTTGTTAGGTGCCTCGAGTAAGACTCAACTATGAACAGATCTGAGCTCTCTCCTGTGCTGTCCTCACTGTCTTCACAGCCTCTCATACATTCACACCCACTGCTATAGTCACTGTGTCATTCCACCTGGTTGAGGGTCTCATTGATAGGACTTCAAAAATCATTAAAAAGTTTGTATATACATTTTTAGATGGCTCAGCATCAGACGTAGTTTCAGTCTGTTGTATATAGAGCTGCAGGTGACTTGACAATCCTTGGCAACATTATAGGTATTCACATGTGCAATTATGACATCACATAATCACCAGCTCTGTTACAATGGAATTCAGGGATGATAAGTGACACATAACTCTACAGAGCCTATACTGGCTCTTAACAATATTTAAAAAAATGTTAAATATTAAAAATATTAAGTAATATAGAGGATAGATTCAAACTGTATGCCTTTGGGTCGGTAGCAGAACTCCTTACCACTAAGCCACCAGAGCTCCCTTGAGAATTATAAACAATGCCAAATTTTAGTGTCTTAAAAATGTGTAATCATTTTCAGTGACCTTGATGAAAGCTTATGTATGGAAACATTCACCTGTGCTGTCAGAGGTGAATTAATAATTGTCTCTGTCATTTGAAAAGCCAGGGAGCTCGGGTAGCCCAATGGTTAAAGAGTTGTTCTGTCAACCCAAAGTCAAGTTGTTGGACTCCATCAGCTGCTGTGAGGGAAAAAGAAGGGCGATCTCCTCCCAAGTGTTTTATAACCTCTGAGGCAACTCTGACCTGTTGGAGAGTCAGCTCTGAGGCAGGTCAGACTCAACAACTTCAAGTTGAATGTTTTACACATTAATAATGCATTCTTTTCTGAGGTATTCATTTATTAATTGTTTGCTAAGAGATGCCTCTTGTTTTATTGGTTCTTAAAGAGTAGATAAAATATAATGACCCCAAAATATAGTTATGTTTTCCTACATGTCTTTCTCTATTGAATGTGTGTGTGTGTGTGTGTGTGTGTGTATATGTGTGTATGTATATATATATATATAATTTTCTTCCTCATCTACTTTACAGATGCTTCTTTGTTTACCACCTGGAACAAGTAAACTTTTGTTTTTAATCTGAATCGATCACTTCCTGCTCACAATGCAACACCTGGTATTTTGAAATCGCTGAGCTTACTGAATGAATCTATGGTTTAATTACAACGTACAGATCCTCCCAGTGAGCATCAAGTCCCGCTAGGCTTCAGCTTAAACTGTTATTTCCAAAGCCTCTTCCCTCCATCTTTCCACGCGCCTGACGCCATTGTGAAATGCCCTTCCCTCTTCTGTCCCCAAGCCGTCTCCCACTTAGAGCCCCTTCCTGTGGTCTGAGTCACACAGAGCTGCGCCAGTGGCACGCGGCCCACGTCCCTGTCAGTGGGCTAGTCCTCCGCGGCAGCCACTGTAAAAATCTGCACTCTTTGTCCTCTTACATGATTCTCTTTGTCTTCCTGACCTTGGAGGCAGGCTTACTCTTACACTATCTCAGGCTGGGATATGTTCCAGGAATGTGCTAATCTTCCAGGTCATGGGAAAAATCTCAGTTAAAATGAGCAGAATGAGAAAGTGTCAGTGGATATTCTTTGCAGTGTCGTATAGTATGTTGTTGTGATGTGCTATCGAGTTGGAACCATGGCTGGCCCTCCAGCAGGTTTTCAGATGCTATGGATTCAAACTGCCTCAGGGTCAGTAGTGCAGTTCCTTACCACTGGGCCACCAGAGCACGATAGATAGATAGATAGATAGATAGATAGATAGATAGATAGATAGATAGATAGATAGATAGATAGATAGATAGACAGACGGATAGATAGGTAGACGAATAGATAGATGGATAGATGATAGATAGACGAATAGATTAGATAGATAGATAGACGAATAGATAGACAGATAGATAAACGGATAGATAGATAGACAGACAGACAGACAGACAGACGGATAGATAGGTAGGTAGGTAGGTAGATAGATAGATAGATAGATAGATAGATAGATAGATAAACGGATGGATAGATAGATAGATAAATGGATGGATAGATAGATAAATGGAAGGATAGATGATAGATAGATAGATAGATAGATAGATAGATAGATAGATATGGACAGACGGACGGATAGATAGAAAGATGGAGTAATAATATAGTATAGTGTTGCTATTAGGTGCCATCAAGTCGACTGTAACTCACAGCTATAGCTATGATTGATCTGAACCCTGCCCTGTCCTGCGCCCTCATCATCATCTCTGTCATACGTGAGTCCATTGTTACAGTTACTGTGTCAATCCGTCATGTTGATGGTCTTCCCCTCCTTCACTGAGCCTCTACCTTTTCAAACGTGATGTCTTTCTGCAGGGACTGGCCCCTGCTTCAACATGCCCAATGTATCTGAGACAAAGGTTCACCATCCTCACCTCTCAGGAGCACGCTGGCTGCACCCTCTCCAAGACATCCTTGTGTGCCTTCTGGGCAGTCCATGGGATACCTCGTACTCGTCTCTAGCACCACAACTCAAACACATCAATTCTCTTCTGCCATCTTTATTCACTGTCCAATTCTCAGATGCATAGCAAGTAGTTGAAAAGACAATGGCTTGGATCAGTTACACCTTAGTGTTTGAACTGCCATCCTTGCTTTTCAGCAATTTGGAGCAGTCCTTGACTGCAGATGTTCCTGATGCAGCCTCTCTTTTGAGTTCCTGACTGCTAAGTATGTTATTTGTTGTTAGTGTGTAGCACAGAATCGGAACTGACCCACAGCCAACCCTCCAGCGGGTTTTCAGAGGCAGTTACTCACACAGGAGGAGATTTCCCATCCTTCTGCACAGCAGCTGGGTGGCCTCGAACTGTGTGCCTGAGGGATTGCAGCACAGCAAAAACCATTGCCATAGAGTCAAAACTGACTCAAAGTTGACTCTCCACTGGGTTTTTTAAAAGCTCTAAATGACATGGGAAGGGCTGTCCATCTTTCTCTCTCGGAGCTGGTGATGGATTCAGACTCCCGGGAGGTGCTGCCTTTAGGCTCGCAGCCCGACTCCCTCCAGGTGACACCACCAGCGCTCCCTGTTGTTGTTGTTATGTGCCATCGAGTCAACGGCAACTCTTAGTAACCCTATGCACAAAGGATCTACACCCTGGCCTGTCTTGTGCCATCTCACCACCTCTCCCTATAGCAAAGTATAATCCAGTGTTAGTGTAATACAGGGGGCCGAATGTGTAGAGAGCTACAATGCCAATCCAAAGATGGGTTCTTCGAATCCACCAGCTGTTCTGTGGAGGAAAGATGGGCAGTGTCCTCCTAGTATGATTTATAGCCTCTGAAAACCAGCTGGAGGGTCAGCTATGAGCTGGCTTGACACCAGTGAGTGAGTGAGTGATGGTTTAGTTACTATTCGTATAACACATAATGCAGTAAAAAAAATGTTGTTTTGTACTGTGGAATGAGAATTGAGTCATAGCTGACTCCTTAATGGGGTTTGAGAGGCAATAAATCACATAGGAAGATACTGTCCATCTCTGGCTCGTAGAGTGGTTGGTGAATTTGAACTGTGTGCCTTTGGGTTGGCAGCACAGCTCCTTGCCACCAAGCCACCGGAGCTCCCAGGGCACATGAGAATTATATTTACACCACTCTATAGTTTATGAAAATGGCACAGTGTGTAGTATGTTACGCTGCTAGCAGAGAGATGCCATCTCTCTAGCAGTTCAAACCCACGAGCAGCCCTTAGGGAGAAGGGAAGGTTGTATCCTCCCAGTAAGATTTACAACCTTGGAAACATGACGGATCTTTGCTGTCAGTCAGAATCCACTTGACGGTAGTGAGGGAGTGACCATCAGTAAACATGCAATGGCACTGCAAAAAAAATTGGCAATATTGTGAGAATTATCACATGTGATACAGAGACGCAAAGTGAGCACGTGGAGGCAGGAGAGTGACAGTGCTGGGCAAGCCCCAGGTGGTGCTGCTCCGAACCTTCGCTTTGTGAGCGGACAAACCTGTGAAATGCAGTACAGCAGAGCGCAGTGAGCGGAGGCCTGCCCGCCTGGTGCTAACGAGAGGCTGAGCACGCATTCCTTACCAGTTTCTGCTTAATAACTCAGCACAATGCCAAGGGCTGGAGCAGGACACGTTTCTTTTTCAGAGTCCGTGGCTCAGGAATCTAGGTTTAGCTGAGTTCTCTGCTTCAGGGTTTCTGGGGAGGCTCCAGTCACATCATCAGCCAGGACTACAGTTTCATCTGAAGTCTTGTTTAGGGAAGAATTGGCTTCTGAGCTCTCCTGTGCCCCTGTCGGTTGTCAGCAGGACCGGGCTCCTCTTGGGCAGTTGGATGGAAGGTTTCAGCTTCTGGTTGGTTGGGTGACAGAGATTTCTCTGAGCTCCTTGTCCCAGATCTCCCCAAGGCGGCAGCTTGCTTCATCTAAGCCAGCGAGGGGGGAAATTGAGGAGGAGGATGGAAGTAACTATCTGATGCAAACCTATCATGCGAGTGTATTCTGTCCCCTTTGTCCTCTCTTTTCACTGTGAGGCCCCACCTCTTGGTGACCCCACCTTTTGGTGACCCCATGTGCAACCCAACCAAACACCACCTGGTTCTGTGTCCTTCTGACCAGCTGCAGCCTGGACTTTGTGATCTGGAGTTAATAGCAGCTGGTGTTCAGAAGATTCTGACACCTTTCTTGCTTGTCTGTCTTAGTCTGGAAGCTCTGCTGACAGCTGCATTAGCCATCCTAGCAGCGTGCACGCCTCCACCGACAGGCAGGTGATGTGGCTGCATGGTCACTGCATTAGCCATGAATAACTCTGCTATATGAAGGGGCCAGTTCCACCACAAACCGGGTATTTGGGGTTGCTACATATGCCTAGGATCCCACTGTCCCCTTCTTGCCTCATTGCCCTTGCTGTATCCCATTCCTTTAGGAAAAGCTTCCTAGATCAGCTCACACTTAGAGAGAGGGACAGCTCACCTTCAGAGAGGAGTTACGGAAGGCCGTATATACCAGGAAGCAGGAACTCTTAGAACTTACTTACTGCAGTGTTCTTATGTTGTTAGGTGCCAGCAAGTCAGCTGGGACTTATGCGACCCTATGACAACAGTCAACTGGGACTCACGTGACCCTATAGACAACAGTCAACTGGGACTCACATGACCCTATAGACAACAGTCAACCAGGACACATATGATCTTATAGACAACAGATCCAAACCTTGTCCCTTCCAGCACTGTCCCCCAATCTCTGCCATGTGCAAGCCCACTTACTGTTGCAGTCACTGTGCTATGGCTTTGTCTCGTTGAGGGTCTTCTCCTGTGATTTTCCCAGCAAGGTGTCTTTTTCCTAGATTGGTGCCTTCTGGAAATATGCTTACAGTACATGAGATAGAGATTTATCATTCTTGCTTCTCAGAGCACTGGGGTTGCACGTCCTCCAATACAAGTCTGTTGGTTTTTTTGTCAGTCCATGATGTAGTCAATACTCTTCCCCAGCACGGCAATTTAAAATATCATGATTGGACTCAGGTACACGTTAGATTTGCCCAATGAAACATATTTTTTAATTTCTTTTTTGGGGGTTTTATTTCTTGTCTACTGCTTCCATGCATGTTGATTGTAGATTTAAGTAAAATTAAAGAATTGAAAACTTTCATCTTTTCTCCATCATGGTGCTTGCTATGGGTGGGTTGTGTTCTCTTGTTTGGATTTTTGTTCTTAAAGGAAGGAGGAAAATCCATTAAAGGGCCACTGTCCACTAGCAGCTTGTGGAAGCTTTGACCTTGGGCAAGTGGCAGTTTTCAAACAAGAGAGCATCTGTTTCTCCGGCAGCAGCAATTTCGCTCTGGGCCGTACCCAAAGCTGTGGGCTTTTATCCGCATGGGCAGCCCTGGAGAGCCGGCTGCTGCTGGCCAGCTTCCCCGGACTGACCTGGCTGCAGCAAGAATTCGGCGTGAGAGCGAATCTTTCCACATAATGGTCTTTCAGATACTATGTGAAAGGTTAACCATGAGCCTGTAATTTATGCCTCCCCCCTCAGGGAGCCTTAAAGAGGTTTTGACCCTGGCCAGAATTCTTTGCAAATATTGACTAATCGAATACAGCAGCAAAAAGATAAATGAGGGTCCTGTAAGGGTTTGCTGGGTACTGATTATGGATCTAGAAAGTGACTCTTTCTGGCATTATATCCTGGTCCGCTCAGATTGCTTATTTTAAATTAGCCAGCACATGGGAGGAGGGGTGTGTGCTGAAGGGGTGGGGAGATGCGGAAGTCAGACAGTGCATCCAGGACAAAGCTGTCTGGTGGAACTCGGCAGCATCCCAGGATGACTTGCTACATGCGCAAGTGGTACTTGACATGCCCCTAAGCCAAAGACACAGCCCAGTATGGGAAAGAAAGTACCAGAAGCAACAGCTCCAGGTTCAGGCCCTTTCAGAGACTGGTCTAGTGCATGCTGCTGCTTTTGGTTACAGCCACTGAAGGCCGAGACATCCATGCAAGGGCGTACAAATGACTAGGGTTCAGGCAGCTTTAGATTGGTCCATTGCATCCGCTTTTTAAAGAAGCTTCACTGATACAATTGAATACAAAAAGCTCCTCATTTAAAATGTTGGCATGTGTATATACCACTGATCCCTCCATCAAAACAATGTGGGCGTGTGATCTCTTCCTGCTAACCCAGGCCACAGGGCATGTAGGGTGGTCCTCAAACGTGTGCTCCCTGAGGGTCAGTTGCTGGAAAGGGCGGTTGTGCTTGGTGAAGTGTAGGGTCAATGGAAAAGAAGAAGATCAATGCGATGGATTGACACCGGTCATGTGAGGAGGGTGCTGGACTGGGCAGGGTTTCGTCCTGCTGAGCAGGGGGTCTTTATGAGTCTGTGCTGACTTGTTGGCATCTAACAATAATAGAACATTTTCTTGCTATCTCAAAAATGTTCATGAGACAGCAATAACCTGCTATCATGCCTGACTTTAAATAGTGGATGAAATGTTGATGTTATTAAAGGAAGAAGAGCTAAAGAGCAAATTATGAAGTATGTAAGAAAGATGATGATTGGATTAAACTCACAAAAATCTCAGTGCCATCTGGCCATCCCGACTCACAAGGACTGTCCATCAGAATTCCAAAGTCATAAATTGTAATGGGAGAAGCAGCTGGTGGATTTGAACCACTGGAGACAACACAGTCTTTTGACAGGCAGCACAGTGTCCTATGAACTATGCCATGGATGATCTAGGTGATTTCATTAGTTTGGTGGATTTGTTTCATCAATGGCTTAAAAGACCAGTATGAAAAGTGGTGAAATGGACAGATTATTCCTAGGCTACTACAAGTATAATTTTGAAACTTGAGAAATGAAAACCCAGGTTTGATTCTAGCTGGGAGACTGAGAAACCTTATGAGATACTCTCAATTTTACATATTATAACAGTGTATTGGGAAGTCTGCTGTCGGGGACCTCTCCAAAGCGTTGAATAGCAAGGATGTCAGTTTAAAGTCTAAGGTGCACCTAGTCCAAACCATAATCTTTTCAGTTCTTTGCTATGCATCTGTAAATTAGGCAGTGCAAAAAGATGACAAGAAAAATCGATGTCTTTGAGTTGTAATGTTGGAGAAGAATGCTGAATATGCCATGGTCTGTCAAAAGGACAAGCAGGTATGGAAAAGGTGAAGCCAGGGTGCTTCTTGGAGGCTAGGAGAGTGGAAGGTCCTCTCATATACTTTGGGCATGTTGTTAGAAGAGGCCAGTTCTTGGGCAAGGACATCATGCTTGGAAAGATTGAGGGTCAGCTAAGGAGGAGAAGACCCTCCACGAGATGGCTTGACATAGTGACTGTCACAGTGAGCTTGAGTGTATCGGAGATGATGAGGTTGGCACAGGATAGAGCAGGTTTCCGGTCGGCTGTTCAGAAGATCTCTATGAATCTTACTCTGCTGAATGGCCCCTAGCAACAGCAGCATGGAGACCAGGGTACACCGCGGAGGCAAGAGTTAGTCATGACCAACATTTCACTAACTTCTCCCAAGGTTACTGCACCAACACCATTTTCTAGTTCCTTAAATCCTCCACTAATTTTGGGAATAAATTCAAACCATTGGTGAATTTAAAGTACTTGTAACTACACACACTTGCGTATGTATGTATGTGTGTGTGTGTGTGTGTGAACAGTGGTGTTGCGTGCCGTAGAGTCAGAGCTGACCTATAACTGACCCTCTGCAGGATTTCAGAGGCAGTAATCACATGGGAGGAGATTGCCCATCCTTCTCCCGCGGTGGTGGATTTGAATCAGTGGCTTTGGGATTGCATGTACATACGTAGATGTGTGTTCACACCCACACATACATACGTATGAAGTTTTAAGAGATTCCGTCCTGTGTAAGTCCTTTCTAGTCTACCGTTTTAAATCAATCCTGATCATTACAGGAGTAATCCTAAATGCTTGGTTTGTGCAAATTATGACATTTTACAGCTACGACCCATCTGGGTCTTGTTTTGTTCCAGTATGTACTGTCATTAGTAGAGGGGGCTCGGGGGGCACAGCCCTCGGGCCGAGGTGCTTCTAACCCAAAGGCAGAGAGGCCTCTCCGGTGGTTCAAATCCACGAGGGGCCCTGCGGGAGACAGACAGAAGCCTCCCATGTGATTTACAGCCTCAGAAAACAGCTGGGGGGTCAGCTGTGAGGTGATCCTGCATCCACAGCAACGAGTGTGAGATTCTCATTAGGAATACATGCTGTCACAGCTCATCATTTTCTGATGTCATTCCCAGATGTTCCATGTGATGATGGATAAAAATTCTAGAAATGCAAGGCAACAGTACTAAAAACTTTAAAATAAATATGTATATAGTATTCTGTGTATACCAGAAGTGACATATGACAGAACACCATCATAAATTGAGACCTGGAGTTGGGTTGGACTCACCCCGTTAGGATGCTATGGTGGTTAAGAGCCAGTAAGTAGATGAGGACTTCTAGAAACTCGATGGACAATGGTCATTATTAACTCTTGCCTCCCCAGTGGACCCTGATCCCCACTGTTGTTGTTAGGTGCCATCGAGTCGAGTACGATTCGTAGACATCTTTTGAGTAGCCATCCTAAAACCTGCCATGTCTGGCGCCATCCTCATCACCTCGGAGACATTACGGTTTGGGGAATAAAGAGAGGACCCTCTAATGTGAAGTTAGGAGGGCGTTGAGATGCTGTGTCAATACTCAGCGTACAGCAGCTTTTATATGTATCTCAGGATAAGAGTCATAGTGTAAATAGAAAACCTCGACTGGGAAAACAGCACCGTCACGGGCCTCATTTGCCTGGATCCACAATCAGATGGATGTCATGTGCAGTGAAGGACTCTGCCCTGCCCCTTCCAAGTCTACTCATTTTATTTGAAATGCCAAATGAGAGCCTGCAGTTCCCCAAGCCCTTCTCTGTAGAAAATAATAAACAATATAGAATCCCAGGGAGGCAAGAGGAGATGAATGTTTTCATTTGCATTTCTGTTGAGGAAGGGGTATTGATCTCCATTAATTCTCTTGTTTAGCAGACCTATCAAACCGAAAGGCAAAGCAGCTGACTCACAGATACTGACAGTGGACTCGGGGGAATAAAATTAGGTAAATCTACTAAAAGTCTCAGCTATGATGATATAATTATCAACACATAAATAACAACAGGAAACTTGCACCAAAGGCCAACGGGATCAAGTAAACAATTAGGCAGTATAGACTTAGCTAACGCTTTCTTTTCAACAAGAAGCCCTGGTCTCAGTGGGTAACCAAGAGGTCACTGGTTCAGGTCCACCAGCTCACAAGGGGAAGATGAGGCAGTCTGCTCTTGTAAACATTTCTAAACTGGAGGGTCTCCATGAGATGGAAGTGATTCAGTGTTGTGAGGTCTGGTGGTGCAGTCCACAGGGAGTTACACTGGTGACCCAAAGGTGGTAGACGGCAGCAACTCCACAGAAGAAGGGTGCGCAGTCTCCTCCCGTGTGCTTTACATCTTGGGAGGACCATCGGAGCGTCCGCTGATCAATTCCAACTCAGCAGAAATGAGATGGTTCAGAAGAACAAGACACAGTCTGTGTGTATGTGTGTGCGTGGAAGTGACTCCTGATAACGCCGTGAGCAGTGAGCACACAGGGATGTCGAAATTGACGTTTGCTGTCGCAGGTCAGTGTGGCTGCACATAGTCTCGATGATCGTGAAACCAAGAATTAAGTCTGTACAATGGATGTTGCAGTAATTGTGTCCCCAGAGAAGGAGGAACAGGAGGATTTTCAGACTGTGACCGCCCGTCCACCAACAGAGCACGCCAGACAGACCCAACTAAAATTCCAGGCCAGACCTGGGCTCTGAAGGCTTTCATCACACCTCGGCAAATAATTTATAACCTGATCTTGACCCCGTCACTAAGTAGCTGGGAGACTGAAGGAAGTGGTGGAGCTGTGGCGAAATCACATCCCCAATTTGGAGATATTGTTGAGTGCTGTTCACAAAGTCACAAGAAAGAAACCTGAGATTGAATCGTGTCCCAACAGAAACAAACAAATGAAAGATTTATAAAGGGCTGCCACTCAGAGGCTGCCTCTTGAGCCTTATGATCTGAATGCACAAATGAGTGTAGACGTGTCAGCCGCTGGAACACACAGAGACGAGAGCCACTGGCGGAAATCAATACTGCTGCTCATGGAGAGGGCTGGGAGTGGGGACTTGAAAGAGGTCTGATGCAGCTGCTCGATAGAACCCTTTACAAACACAACTGTAAATTTACCATTGGGCGTCGGTAGAAATCGTCAGGACCACAAGAAAACTTCAGATGGTCCTCAAATTGAAATTGAGGAGATGTTGAAGAAATGCACGACCAAGGAGGACACATGTCAAAGAGCACGTTCTGCTGTAAATGTGTCGACTGTGACGATTCTCCTGTTGCTCTGATGTTAGAAACCATGACAGTGATATTTCAAAGGTCAGCAGGGGAGCCCCGTGAACAGATTTCAGGAAGGCTTCCAGGCTAAGACAGACGAGTAGGAAGAAAAGTCTGATGATTGACCTATGGAACTGTGCCAATAAAAATCTCGTGGGCCAAACAGAATATTGTCCGGTACAGTGTTGGAAGGTCAACCCCTCGCTGGGGGTCACCGCCCAGTAGTCCCAATAATGAACTCAAGCGTAAGAGGGATTGAAAAGATGGCAGCATTTTGTTCTGTTTCCACGGGTTGCGATGGTGCAGAGTTAACTTGATGGCAATTACCAACAACAACTAATAAACAACATCAACTTCTACAGAATGCATGGATGAATAAATATGACACACCCAGCGGGACTCTCTCAATGGATGCTGGCTGATTTTTACCACATTTATGAATTGACTTTTTAGACTTCATTGTCTTTAGGATCAGTGGCAAAATCTCTGTTTGACATACCTGCTTTGACTGCGAGTGGTCTGAACCCTAGCCAAGAAAAATGGCAGTTAAATGCACTGACTTCCTGGATTAAGGGGTGTCCCACAACATTTTCTTGTGATCATGTGAAACCTATTCCTCTACCAAGAAACAGTTGTCTAAACAGAGCAAGGGAACATTGCATGGCTCAAAATCAAGAAAGGAGTGTGTCAGGGCTGCATCCTTTCTCCATACCTTTGAAATCTATCTGCAGAACAGATCATTCTAGAGGCTGGGCTTTCTGAAGAATGTGGTGTGAGGATTGGGGAAAGGCTTATCAACAACCTGTGTTATACAGATGACACAACTTTGCTTCCTGAAAGTGAGGAGGACTTGAAGCATTTGCTGCAGAAGATGAAGGACTGCAGCCTTCAATATGGACTGAAGCTCAACATCAAGAAAACAGAAAGCCTTGCCACTGAGCCTGTAGACAACACCATGATAGATGGAGTCAAGATCGAAATTGCTAAAGATTTTATCTTGCTCATATCCACAATCAACAGCCTTGGTGCATGTGGTAAGGAAATCAAAAGACAAGATCCATTGGGAAAATCTGCTGTCAAGGACCTCTCCTGAGTTCTGAAGAGCAAAGATGTCAGTCTAGAAACAAAGGTATACCTGATCCAAGCCATCGTCTTCTCAATTGCTTGCAATGTTTCTGAAAGCTGGACAATGACTAATGATGACAGAAGAATTGATGCCTTTGAGCTGTGGTGCTGGATAAGAGTATTAAACATACTATAAACTGCCAAGAAAACAAACAGTCTATCCTGGAGAGGGTGAAATAAGGTTGATCCTTGGAGGCAAGAATTTTGAAACTTCATCTTACATACTTTGGGCTGTTGTCAGTCCACTCCTTGGAGAAGGATATCATGCCTGAAGGGTGGAAGGTCAACACAGGAGAGGAAGACTCTGAGATGGATTGACACAGTGACTGGGGCAATGGGGGTAGATGTGTCAGAGATGACGAGGTTGGCTCAGGATAGGGCAGGGTTCAGGGCTGTTGTTCATAAGGTCATTGTGGGTCAGATTCAACACAAAAGCACATAACACCTGCAGGCTATTTGTGAATCATGGTAAATCTTTGGTGGAAGGAGAGAAAACACTAGAACAGAATTCTCTCCAGAAGTTTCACATCGTGCTGAAAAGGGTCGCTAATCCAGATAGAGACACTAGGGGGAGCTGTCTTTCAAACACCAGCCGGGACTGGCAGATTGAGAATGGACTGTCAACCACTAAATTTCAACTATGAAACTTGCAGAGCCTCTAGGGAAAAGCAGCTGCTTTTTGGGAAATATTTTAATAACAATAAAATCAGGTGGCTTGATGAGACAATAGCGTTAGTGGCTAGATGGCACTACAACCATGTATTTCAATCAGGTAAGCACAGCTAGCTATGTGGGATTATTGAGCATTTGTAATACAGTTGGTCGAATGTCGATGTGCTGTGCATATATGATAGAGACCAGAGGCTCTGGTAAGTGGTAAGAACCTCACTGCAATCCAAAAGGAGAAGGACGGGCAGTCTCCTCCCAGGCCATTTACTGCCTCTGGAAACCCACTCTGGTCAGCTATGAATCGGTTCCGATTCGATGGCACAACAACAACAACACAAAAACATAAGATACCTAACTATATAATTGCTGAGTCTGTATCACATTGGATATTTTTGGTCAAGAAAATATCTTACTAGATATTTACTACGATTAATTTCCCTTATTCTTTGTAATAGTGCTTTCTGAAAAATGTTCAGTTGCATGTCACATGCACTGTATTTTCTATTGAGAATCACTCTTCTCAAGTGTTCCTATAAATGACGCTACAATTTTTGGGCTTTAACGGCATAGATGAAGGGGAAAAAGGTAGCTAGCTAGCCAGGACCCAGTGAAGACTCCTCAGCATTGAACCTCACTGTCATCGAGTTGAGATCAACTCATAGCTGGCCCTCTAGAGGGTTTTTGTTGTTATGTACCAGCAAGTCAGAACTAACCCATAGAACTAACCCATGGCCCTCCAGCAAATTTTCAAAAGCAGTCAATCCCAGGGGAGGAAACTGCCTTTCTTTCTCCCATGGAGCAGCTGATGGATCCGAGCCCTGTATTTTTGGTGTTGCCAGTGCAAATCCTTAACACTAAGCCACCGGAGCTCCCCTTGAACATTGAAGAAATTGCAGATCTGTCCCTATAGGACAGAGTAGAACTTCTTAATAGGGTCCCCAAGGCTGTAACCCTTGACAGAAGCAGATGGCTCCATCTTTTCCCTGTACAGCAGCCAGTGGGTTCAAACAACTGACCTTATGGTTAGCAGCCCAGAACGAACCCTCTGTGGCACCGGTGCTCCTTGTAGCTGGAACAGCAAAACAACAAGATAAAACTCAAAGTCTTGACTACTTCCCTCTGCTAGCTTGCCTCTCCCACACTCAGCCTTTGATACTGTAAAATCAAAATGTTTCTAGGAGAAGTCCTGGGAAGGGGCATCATCAGCTCAGGTCTCCTAGGTAGTGATGTGTCACCTGTGCCACACCTCCCTCCTGGCCCTGTTAATCATGAGTAAAGCCTTCCAGGACTCAGACGGGCTTCATGTGAGTCTGACTGGCAACTTGAAACTTTGTGTTTGCACAAGGGTTACAATAGGCTTTGTTGGTTTTGCCATGTTTTCAGGATTGCAGTGCATTTTCTTACCACTAGGCCACCAGAGCCCCTTAGGGCTCTTTTTTTAAAAAAAGTTGATAGAAAAGGGTTTACTTTTAAAAACAGGCTTTAGTCTTGCTCTCACAATAGGAAAAAAAACACCCACCCATAAAAAAAAATTTCAAAAGAATCACCATTTATAAAACAAGTTTAAAGAGGACTGACTGAATATACCAGATGAAGAGTGATGTTTCTTGGGAGAAATTTTAGATCTTAAAAACCGGAATAGACAGAAAAAAAGGGGGGGGAATGCATCTTGCTCTATATGTTCATTAAAAATGGGGGGGGGAGTACCAAAAGTTGTGTCAGTCTCATTGTTTCTGATGTGGACCAACTGAAATCTGATAGGGAATGAGAGGCTGTGCCCCAAATCTCAGAGATGCTTGGCATCCCTTCCAATTAAGAGGCCAGAACCCAAAACTCCACTGACAGGAGGGCTCTTCATGCTGCACAGAAAATTGCCAAACAGTAGGAAGGTTATAACAAGGGCTTACAGAGAATCTAAACTGATTAGAGAAAGAGCTCCGAACTCTAGCAGGATTAGTGAATTTCAACACGATGCCTTATGGATAATTGGCGTTTCATGTATTATGCATTCCTCAACTCTGGTGGCTTAGTGATAAGGAGCTCTACTGCCAACCCAAAGGCACATGGTTCAAATCCACCAGCTGCTCCGAGGGACAAGGATGAGCGATCTCCTTCCAATAATGATTTACTGCCTCTGAAAAACTGCTTGGAGGAGGTGGGGGGGTGGGTCAGTTCTGAGCCAGTTCTGGCTGGACAGAACAGAACAACAGCATACGCAAGAATGGGCAAATTACAATTTCTAATAAAATCAGACCCAAAATTCAGCATTTAAAGGGCTTTAGCCAGGATGATGGTGGAATTCATTTAATGTTTGGCCTGATGCCATTTCTAGAATTAACACCAGGCGATGAAGGGGGACTAGAATTATGTAGATGTATGGTAGGAATTATTTTTTTTCCCTCCCCTCCCCTTTTTGTCTTAATTTCCTATCTCTATCCAGACTGAAGGAAATTGTCAGGGGGGAAAGTCTAGTCCAGAAAACAAAAGGCAGAAAGAGGCGGACTCTGGGAAACATGGCTTTCATGGAGAATCCTGGCTACAAACAGCAAGTTGGGCAGCTCAAACCACAACTGAGCATTCTGAAAAGGAGGAAAAAGAGAAAAATAGACCCCCCAAGCACACCAAGGTGATAGTAAAATTATCAACCAGTTAGCAGGAAAGTGTCTCAGACTGTTGTATCAACATAAGCACTGCTCAGGAAGAAGCAGGCAGTGGCCCCTGGCAGGGAACAGTAAGTGGACTGTTCATATGTCGCCCGCTGTGTAGAATGAAAACGAAGGCAGAGACACCGTCGTTGAGAAGGTTCTGCCTCCTGGTGACTAGAGGCCGTTAGCTCTATTGGAGGAGACCGTCTGGTGGGCGCAGGCTGTCAGTCTTTTGGTTAGCAGCTCAATACAGAACACACTATGCCACCAGGGACCCTGTGGCTGTATAGAAACATTCTTTAAGGAAGGAGAACAGAAGGCTTCATGAAAGCTCCATACACACACACACACACACACACACACAGGTTCATAATTAAGAAACTTTTCAAAACTTGTTCAGAAAAAAAAATCAGAAATAAAACAACTGAAACCATGAGTGGCGGAAAAAAGTTGGCAAATGTTCAATCATAAAAACCAGGGGTTGGAGCTATTTGAAAGTAGTTGAGGATTGCACTTCCTTTTCTTCATGGACATCATGAAATGGTAACGGGGAACATCACAGGCTAAGACACAGTGGAATTAGAAATAGGGAGCTCCGGTGGCTTTGTGGCAAGACATTGTACTGGCAACTCAAAGGGAGGCATTTCAAACCCAATAGCTGCTCCATGGGAGACAGATGGGCACCTGCCCTCCTTCCTGCCTCTGGAAATCCGCTAGGGCGTCAGCTGTGAGGTCATTCTGACTCCAGGGAACAAAACACAACAATGTGTAGTGGGAGAAAATTAAGAAAGTTTATTAACTATGATTATTAATCAACACATATTCATGTATTTATATCTTCATTCACTTTTACAGTCATGTACATTGTTTCATTCATGTACATTGTTTCATTCATATACATTTTGTTTTATACAATTATTTCCACACATCTATATCTTTAATTATTGATCTATTACATGTCTGTCTCCTCAAGTCCCCACTGTACTTTGCCAGTACTTTCACCCGCACATCACCTAATCTCTGCTATCCTAGTGTTTGCCTTTTCCTTCTTCCACACCACTTCTCCCCTATCCCTTTTAAACAGTCATATATATCCTTTCCTTTTTACTAATAACAGTAGCCATATTGTCTTTAACTGCATTCTTTCCAGGTTGATTCCCCCTCGCCCCAACTTGGTCCTTGTTCTTTGTCAACCCTTTCCATTTCTCTTCTCCCTCCCACCCCCACCCCTCAGTTACCCTCCTATTTTAACAGTGACAGTCTTAGCAGCATTTTTCCTTTTGTGACTGAATTTTGTCATTCAACATAAAGCCCTCTAGACTTTCCATTTTATGTCATACTTTGTGGATACTTTGTTTTTCTTTAAGGTTGCGTAGTATTCCATTGTGTGACGACACTAGTTTTCCTATCCATTCGTTGATGGGAATTTGAGTTGTTTCTGTTTTCTTGCTACTGTGAATAACACGGCTATGAACATAAATGTGCATATCTTTGTGGCTGGGCGCTGATCTTTGGGGTATATTACCAGCAATGGAATGACTGAGTCATATGGTATTTCTTTGTTCAGTATTTTTAGGAAATGCCAAATTGTCTTCCAGTAGTGGTTGTAGGATTTTATGGTCCCAGCAGTAGTGCATGAGAGTTGCAATCTCTGTGTTCCTGCCAACATTTATCATTTGCTATCCTGTTAAACTGTGCTATACTGATGTTGAGATGTGATGTTATCTCATTGTTATTTTGATGTTCATCCCTCTGATTGCCAGTGATTTTGACCATTTCTCTTTATTTTTTAATTAATTTTAATGAAAGTTTACAGAGACTTAGGGTTTCTAGTCATTCATTGTTGCACTTTTCTGCCTGCCCACCCATTCCCCGCCCCCATTCACTCTTCTCCTTGAAAAGCAAAACTCTTTCATTGTTATGCAGTCCCTCCCCCCAAGTTGACTCCACTGTGCAGCCTTCATTCTGGACTCCTGTCATGACAATAATACCTAACCATATATCCTTTTTAAACAATTCTCTCCCTCATCTGTTTCAATGCAGTACACATCCTTCCTCCCCTCATTCCCTGCCTTCCCTCAACCCCGATGATTTTGACCATTTCTTCATGCATTTGTTTGTTGGCCCTCTGAATGAATTGACACATTATTAATGAAAATCTGATTTTAACTTGCATAACACTCACAAGTGTCCTCTCCACATCTATTAATTCAGTCTTTGGAACATTTTCTTTCAACAAATATTAAATGAGTACTTTCTTAAATTCTGTTGTGTGTTCACTTGAAATACATGACTGAACAAAACAAACAATCTCTGCTTGTAAAAATACTAGAGATAAAAGTGTAACAATAAAATCTTGCACATAATGAACATACTTGAAATTCTAAAATGAAAGATGTTTTTCTTCCAACACAAGGAGACATATTCCATATCAAACCCATTGTTGGAGGGTAGGGTCTGATTCTCAGCGATGCTCTACCAGCTTCCGAGGCTGTCATTTTTTTATGGGAGAAGACGTCCTATCTTTCTCCCATGGGGCACTTGTTGGTTTCGAACTGCCAAGCTTTCAGTTAGCAAGCTGATACATTACACCGACACCAACTCTGCCAGTTTCAGTCATGCCCGTGTTGGTGACTGCTAGAAGGACTTACAGGATTCCACTCAAGGATAAGGTGATTACAATAGAAGAGATAAAGAACAATCAATCAGTCGTACTCCAAAGACCAGCATATGCTCAGGGATAAAGTTCCAGGGGCAGGAAAGGGGGGGGGGGAAGGAGAAAAAAAAAGGACGGTCAACCCAAAAATGAAGTGGGAAGAGTGCTAATAATACATTATGGGGACTTGTAGTCAAGGATGGAATACAAAATGTGCATGAATTGCTACGTGGAAAACCAATTAGCTCTGAAAACTTTCACTTGACAACAAAAAGTTTTATATACACACAGTGAAGTCATCCAAGGAAAAAAGTACAATCTTTGCTTCTAGTTTTAATGAGGGGGGGGGAAATCCCATATAAACTTCCAAGAGTTATCTTCCCATGGAGTCCTACACCAGGAACAGTCAGTCTGTAGTGAGCCTGGGAAGCTCACCACAGACACTGAGTCCAAGATTTTTATTGAGGTCACATAGGAAATCACAGTTTGGCATGTACCAAAATTCTAGAATCCCAGAAGGAAAGCAGGTGTTCAACATAAACCACATTGTTTGTATAAACAGTCTGGCTCAGTGAGCCTCCCCTGTCGTTTAGGGAGTGTTTGTACAGCAGAGGGAACAGTTAACCAGCTATGCTTTCAGAAAGCAGCCAAAGGCCAACTTTACATGCAGGCTTTTTAAAGCAGAGTGCTCTCAGACTTTCAAAATGTGTTCTGTATGCCAATAAAGAAGAAACATTTAAAGTTCTTTAAAATAAATAAAAATATATTCCCCCTCTCCAGAGCCACCTGGATCATTTGGCTGTATCCTACAAACCCCCAAACCAGACCACTGCTGTTGAGTTGCTTACAACCGTGGCAACTTTCTGCCAGAATTTCTATCAATCTTTATAGGAAGAGACTGCCCATCTTCATCCCACAAAATCGTTGAGGGATTTGATGTACTATCAGGTTAACAGACTAACACTACCCCACTCACTGTTACTCTTGACTCATATCTGACTCTACATGAAATTTCCCTGAGTGTAAATTACTCAGATAAATAACCTATCTTTCTTCTTGTGGATTTGAACCACTAAGGAGACACATCCTTCATGGACCACACCACCAGGCTCTGATAACATTCTTATCGTAAGTTGTTTTAGGAAGTCAAGTAACTTAGAATAGGTTAATCAACACAACTGTTATTACAAATGAAAAATTAACATCAGAAAAGATGCTATTTAACATTTCATGTTTACTTTTAATCATTCAATATTTGTCTAAAAAATTCCACTTGTATATTTAAGAATTAATGTTTCACATTAAATCATTCAGAATTGTGGAGCCGTATCTCATATTTTCTTTAAAAATGGGAACTTAGATAACACAGTGATTCAAATTGTATACTTTCTTCTGTCTCCCCGTCTCTGGGTTACTCATTTAGTCTGCAATCAGACCTGCTTTTTTAGGAGGAGATTTGTTTTTTCTTGTTTGAACCTATCTGTTGTTTCCTTGACATTCTGTCAGGCTCTTCTTGGTATATGTGTGGCAGTTTCTGTTTTGCCTTCATAGGTTGTAGTCAGTTCCTTATCTTTATGATGACACTGAAGGGTTGCAGACTTTGGATGTTGCAGTTTCCATCTCCTAGTGGCAGTCTCCCCTGCTTGTTGTCTCTGGGAGGCTCCGTTCCTTTTCTGTGATACACTTCTTACCCAGTTGTCTCATAATGGTCAGGGAGCAGGCTCTCTTCTCTGTCTTGTCCATATTTTGAGGAGAGTGAGCAGTTTTCCCCATGGTGAGGCAAAGCTCCAGAATGGTTAGATTCAAGCAGTGGAGCCCTCACGTCTCAACGGATGCTTTAGGCCAACCAGCGCACCATTCTCCTCTCCTGCATGAGGTCAGGAGGGAGGCGTTCCTGCCTGAGCCCACAAAGGCCCGAGGAGGTGACCAGGTCCCAACAGTGCTGTCCTCAAGACTCAGCTGGTGCCAGTGGTGACCCTTGTACCCATATTCTCTCACACACCTGGTTTGGAATGGGCTAGAAATAGGCATCTGAGCAGACATAGGCCCAGATAAGTAGTGAAGTCTAAACAGTGCAGCACCTAGGTCTCCGTTGGTTTTAATGGCTGGCTTGTGCACCCTTCTCCTCTCCTGTGGCTGGTCAGGAAGGAGCCACTGTTGCCTGGGCATATACAGGCCCAGGGAAGTGGCAGTGTCCACACAGGACAGTCACCAAAGACTCAGTTGGTCTCAGTGCCAGCCCCACATACTCACTTCCTCCTCTGTTGCTAGTCAGGGGAGAGTAGCTCTCATCTAGGCAGACAAAGGCCCATGGAAGTGGCAAGGTTCCAACAGTGTAGTCTCCAAGGCTCAGCTGGTGCTCTTGGCCGACCCCTGTACCTGTTTCTTCTCCTGGAACTGGTTGGGAGAGGGCCGTTCCTGCTCATCTCTCTCCTCATCTGTACAGGGAGCAGGCAGACCAGGGCAGGTTCCAGATACGCTAGGGGAGGTGGGGGAGCTGGGCCAGGCTCTGGACGCCGCAGGGCGGGCCAGGAGAGAGAGCACCAAATCGTGTTCTTTCAAAAGAAACAAGATCATACTCAAGTTCTGAAAATTGTGAGCAAAAAAAGAACTTATTTTTAAGTAAAAACCATAGTTAAAAACAACATATAACCATATATGTGTGGTATTAAAACTTATTGGGGAAAGAAATTAGAAATAAAATATGCTAATAAATAGTTTCATGTTTATTGTACAGTTGTTGTTGGGTGCTATCAAATGACTCTGACTCATAGTGACTCTATGTACAAACCATCAAAATTTGGCCTGACGCTGGTGCATCTTCCCAGTGTCTGCTGTGTCTCACCATTGTTAGAGTTATGGAGTCAGGGCAGCCCATTGGGTCTGTCTTTTGCTGATCCTCCATTATTCCAAGCATTGATGTCCTCTCACCAAGGTCTGGCTTCTTCTTACAACATGCCCGATGGAAGAACTTTGCTTCTAGTTTCAATGTATTCTGCCTACATACTTACAATCCACCCGCCCATATTCCTAGTTCTTTTAATCTGGAAAGATCATGTAAGATATGTATTGCTTACTAACTGTGGAGCAGTGCCGAACTGCATGTAATATAGGTTCCTCACGGTTATAACCCAGCTCACAGTTCCCGTGTGTTTCTCTGTCCCAGCGCACATTCTGAACTGTGCTTGGCTTAGGCAGGAACCACATAGATGCCACTGGAGCTGCTGTCGCGGATGCCCCACCAAGACCCACCTTCCACTCTTAAGATTACTGCCCAAAACACCTGATTAAACCAAGTCATCTTCTGTGGTAACTGTTGGGTTGTACTGGTGATGAGAAAAGAATCAGGAAATGTGTCAGAGAGGTGAAGATGTGTCCGAGACAGAGGTGGAAAGGTTGTCAGAGTGGGTGAGTTTAATTCCACTGAGGCAGCAGGGATAGAGGTGGTAGGAGCCTAGAGTTGATAGACCGCAAGCGTGTGTTGTGATGGTTGGGCAAACGAAGATAGTGTGAGTCTCTGAGACTGGTTGCAATCATGCAGGACCAACAGTGGTCATGGACAGTGCTGGTGGAGTCATAGTTTTCATACTGTTCTTTGACATAACTGCTGTCTTTGTGTAACTGTCCTATGCATCTCTCTCCTGTATAGGATATGGTGTAACCATATTTTACAGAAAGTATCTTGAACATTAAGCAAAGTATATCTATAGTTGTTACTTTTCATCTCTGGAAGTAGGAAGAGTATGAGAAGACTTGCAATTTCTGCATTTTGTGCTTTTTTTCCCCCACAAAGATGATCTTAGTTACAAAACAGCATACTAAACGTCAATAAAATTGTTTTAATAGACTCAGAGAATCAGCAAAACACACATCCATTTGTCTTGAAGAGGCACCCATTTCAGATTTACACATGGTGGAATTTAAGACTTCTGCGTTAAATCAATGAATCCATTTGTGGCGAGGGGAAAAAATCAATAAAGAGTTTCGTAGCTGAAAGAAGAGTAAGGAGCAAGAAAACCCCAAGATACGATGCTCTCAAGTGAGATGGTCTTTTAAGGGAAGATTTGTTAAGTATCATCAATTTTGAGTGTCATTAGGTTAGGCTTTACGGATGAGATAAGATTTCCTGTCTGGTATGTACACACAGAGAGAGATTCACAGAAGACGCGTTAGTAATTTGCTTGTGGAAAATCCTAAATGTGAACACAGAGAATAATATAGAAGTCACTCTTTTTGAGTCAAAGAGAAAATAATAGCTAGCTGTAGTCTTCATTTAGCCATTGGAATATTGTAAGAGTTCTAAATTATCCCTAAACATTGTTCAAAATGAAAATAACTCCTAGCTGTTAGTGTCTACAATTTCTTAAATTGTAGAAACTATCAGGAACTGGATTTTTCATGTTGTCATTTACTAAGGACTTTTAAAAAGAAATATGTAAGAAGATCATTGCAGAAAATAGGTCATAAATTTAATCATAAAGTGTAGAGCAGCCAGTCAAGTGTGGGTCTGTGGTATCCCTGGCTGAGAACCAACCTGACCACAGGTAAATCATTTTCATCTTTCAAGGTGAGGGAAAGATGATAATAGAATGAAAACAATCCTTGCCAAGTTTATGTATTGGGTTTAACCTAAACTTCTCCTACTTTGAAAATTCTTTCAGGTTAACTCATTCTACACTTATGACATGGATATTTTGAGCAGTAATTTAGAATTTCTGAGATGGTGAAATTCATATCACACATTTCTTAACATGTTGTCAGGAGGGACCAGTACTCAGAAAAAGACACCATACCCTGGTAGCCTAGTGGGAAGAAGCTTCACTGCAATTCCAAAGTCATGCAGTTCAAATCCACCAGCTGCTCTGCAAGAGAAAAATGAGCAGTCTCCTCGTGTGCAGTTTACGGCCTCTGAAAACCAGGATGGTCTAGCTATGGGTCAGTTCAGATGTCACAGCACACAGCACCACCACTGGGGACGGTGGAGGTCAAAGAAAGAGAAGACCGTCGATCAGATGGATTCACAGTGAATTTAACATTGGGCTCAAGCATGGTGGAGATGGTGGAAGACAGGCAAGGTTTCTATCTGTCATAGGGTCACTGTGAGTCATAGCTAACTTGATGGTCCCTAACCACCTAGAGGAACTCAGGAGATACAGTCATTAAGAGCTCAGAAAGAACAACCTGAAAGGTTCAAACCTAGCAGCAGCTCAGTGGGAGAAGGGTGTGGCAGTCAGCTTCCGTAAAGATCTACAGTCCTGAAAACCTGGAGAGATACCATCCTCTGTCCCACAAAGTCACTGTGAGTCAGCATCAGCTAGAAAGCAATGGGGTTTGGGGTTTGTTTGTTGGTACAATAGGAAAGCAGTTGACTAATAACTGAAAGCTTTATAATTTGAACTGAACAACATTTCTATGGGAGAAAAGACGCCTATGGAAAATTCCTTCTTTAAAGTTTATTATTGTTGTTATTATGTACCTTTGCATCAGCTATGAGTCATAGCAACCCTATTAACAGCCCCTCTGAACTTTGCCCTATTCTAAGCCAGCCTCACACTCTGACACGCTTGACCCCACTGCTATAGTCACTGTGCCAATCCATTTTGTCATGAGTCTTCCTCTCTTGCGCTGACCCTTCACCTTTTTCAGCATGATATCCTTCTCCAAAGAGTGGCCTCTCGATAACGTGCCCAAAGCATGTGAGAGGTGGAGTTTCCTCATCCTTGCCTCTACAGAACACCCTGGTTTCACTTTTTCTAGAAAAGACCTCTGTTCTGTTGACAGTCCATGATCCAGTTCTCCTCTCCAGCACCACGACTTAAAGGCATCGATTCTTCTGTCATCCGTAGTCATTGTCCAGCTTACAGAGGCATAGCAAGTAACTGAGAAGACCATGTCTTGAATCAGGCACACTTTAAGTCTTTAGAGTGACGTCATTGCTCGTTTTTACTGTGGAGAGGTCCCCTTTGCTATTAGTCTTTTGATTTCCCAACTGCTGATGCCAAGGTTGTCGAGCATGGATCAAAGTAAAACAAAATAGCTAACAGCTCTCATCCTTTCTTCGTGTATCATGATGTTGCCCAGTGGTGAAGATTTGTGTTTGTTTTTATGTGGACATGCAATCCATACTAGAGCTGTTCCTTGATCTTCCACAGCAGGTGCTTCAAGTCCTCCACTTCTGGCGAGCAAGGTTGTGTCATCTGCATAACACAGTATGTTGCTGAGTCTTCCTCCTATCCTGATGCCACACAGTTCTTTGTAGTGAAGTACAGCTTCTCAAATGATGTATTCAGCATATAGATTGAAAAGGGGCCCTTCCTGCCACATCTTTTATAGATTCGTGTTTATCAAACTCTAGAATAACATAAATGCACCGGTAGTAAAAGTAAGCAGATTAGTGTTTGCCTGGATGCAGTGGTTGAAGGGAATGACTTTTAAAGGGCGTAAAAGAACATTTTGAAGTGATAGAAATTGCCTATATTTTGACTGTGAATTATTACAATAAAATGAAAAATATGACATAGATGTATACATTTGCCAAAACTCAAAGTGCACACTTAAAATTGATGCCTTTCATTTTGTGTAAATTACATATAATCAAGTTGGTCTTAAAAGCACAGATGGAAATAGTGATATCCAATTATTGGATGCAGCAAACTCCAGCTTCCATTCTGCAAGTCCTTAAGTTGATAAAAGGACCTCTTCTGAATGCAGTAACTGATTCTCACCCACCAAGTCAGGTGGAATAGTTCATAGGGATACTTCTGACCGAAAGGTATCCCTTTTTTAGGGGTTTGAATCCACCAGCAGTTTCACGAAGGAAAGATGGGCAGTCTCTTCCTGTGTGATTTACAGCCTCCAAAAGCCTGCTGGAGCTATGAGTCATTTTTAACTTGATGGCAATGTTGAGTTGAGCCATTGGTAATAATTGGGAAGCATACTAAGAAAAAACTTGACAGACAAACAAGTATATCATTGTGCTTGGAGATTTGGACATTTTCTGTATGTACACTATCAGCTGAACAAAGCTGGTTACATTCTGAATTGTAGAACATCATAGATTTGCATACAGACTTTCACCCCCCCTTTGCTTTCATTATTAATATTTATTTTGCACCTAGAAAAAATATTTTGTAAGCTGGGACGAAATCATCTGATTATTGCATTTCCACTTTTACCTGTGTTTCTCAGGTCACACTAATTGGCATTCTGAAGGTGAAGCCTCCTGTCTTTTCCTCAATTATGCCAAGTCATTTCACGCCTCAGCTCCTTCCACTCATGCTGCTCTGTGGGCCTGAAACTTTGTTCCTTCATCTCTGCTTGGCTGGCTCCTACTCATTCTTCCAGACCCAATTTAAAAAGTGCTTCTTCAGAATCACCATTCTGTCTCTATGAGTTCTTCTTTATTAAATTTACTCTTGTGTCACATGCCACCTCTTTAGAACATTTAAAACATTTAAGTCAGATGTATTTAGAAATCTGTTCCTTTTCCCATCATTCATTCTTCTATTTTGTGTGTTCTATGACCCCTTACTCTCTAGTGAATACAACAAATGCTGTCAATCGGGATTTTTTAAATTGTTCGGGATTTTTATATTCTTGATAGGTTTACAGACAGTTCAACATGCTAAGACAGCAAGAGAGAAGATTCCATGTTAGGCGTCAATTTCTCCTGTGTTTTATGATGTGATTTAGTGTGGAAATATGCCAGGCGGATTATAAAGGCAGGGACTCTAGGTTTGTCTAACATCTTAGCTTTAATTCCTAAAAAAGACTGCCTATTAAACTAAATTATAGTAATAATCACCCTTCAAAACAAACAACAATTGAAAAACTGCACAAGCAAACAAATGAATCAATCCTTTTTGGAGAATGATAAGAAATCTTTACTTAAAGAGTATTAAGCAAAGAGAAAAATCAAGTATCAATTTTATCTTTTCTACATGAACTAAATCACTAGGTAATCGGGAAACATATAATGGAAAGTATACTTAATCCAAATGCTCTGGTTAATTAATGAAATTAACAAAATTAATATAGATTCACCATTTTGCAACCTTATATTAATGAATTAAAGCATCAAATCCTGTTCACATTATTCAAGAGGCTGATCACAAGATAACACTATCTTTTTATTCAGACCACACATGATATCTAGAATCTTCTCAAACATGATATTTTTAAGATTTATAAGATGTAGCTAAAGCAATGGTTAGAGGGAAATTCATAGCTGAAAGCATCTATATTTAAACAAAAGAAATCACAATAACATTTAACATATAAATAAATTAAATAGAGAATAGGGGGAAAGTTTACTTTTTTGACCATTGCTATCTAGAAATACACACACACTACTAAGTTAGATAATGAAAAAACAACTTTATTCAATTTACATATATATAAAAAGTAGAAAAGAATATTAGGGCAAGGATATACCAGCACATTTTACAACCTAGATGAAATTGACAAATTTTTTTTAATTATTATTTTTAATTATTATTAATTCCAATGAACATCTACAGAGGAAATTGATAAATTTTTCAAATGACACAAACAACTGTGAAATTTCCTCAAGAACAAATAGAAAATAGAAAATTCTTATAATAAGAGATTGAATTAGTGATGAAAACCTACCCAAAGGAAAATCTAAATTTGAAAGCTTTCAGTGGTAAATTCTATCAGATTTTTAAAGAAAAATCACCACTAATTCTTCACAAACACATAATAAAAGGAAACATTTCTGAACTCATTCTTTAAGATCAGTATAAAAACAAACAATTCATATATGAGATGGAAGAGGGAATCTGATAGAAAATTTACCTCTTGAATAGTGACTCAAAAAGCTTTAACAAAATATTAGAACACCAAGTTCACAATATGCAAAACATAGTGCTTATTTAGACATAAAAAGTAATAGTCATATGAGTATTTCCTACCAAGTTCCAGAACAAGAAAGTTGAGATAAAATTAGCTAGAAATTTAGTTAGTAGTTGTTGTTGTTGTTATGTGCCATCGAGTCGTTTGCGACTCATAGCGACCTGATGCACAACAGCCCTAAACCCTGCTCTATCCTGCGCCAACCGCACCCCCTCTGACACACCCATCCTGATTACCCCAGTCACCGAATCAATCAATCTCATAGAGGGTCTTCCCCTCCTGTGCTGTCCCTCCACCCTCCCAAGCATGATGTCCCTCTCCAAGGACCCATCCCTCCTGGCAACATGTCCAAAGTATGTCAGACGAAGCCCCAGAATCCTTGCCTCCAAGGAGTAGCTTGGTTTAATCCTCTCCAAGATGAATCTGTTTTCCTGGCAGTCCAGGGTACATTCAGTACTCTTCTCCAGCACCACAGCTCAAAGGCATCAACTCTCCTGTCCTCCCTAGTCATTGTCCAACTCTCTGATGCATAACAAGCGATTGCAAAGACCATGGCCTGTATCAGGCGCACCTTAGTCTCCAGAGAGACACCATTGCTCCTGAGTACTTTAGAGAGGTCCCTAACAGCAGACTTTCCCATCGCAATACATTTTTTTATTTCCTGGCTGCTGGTGCCAAGAGTGTTGACTGTGGAGCCAAGCAAACTGAAGCTGTGAGCAATCTCAATCTCTTTGCCATCCATCCTGATGCTACCAGTTGGTCCAGTGGTGAGAATCTTTGTCTTCTTGACATTGAGCCTCAGTCCATACTGAAGGCTGCAGTCCTTGACCCTTCACAGCAAGTGCATGAGGTCCTCCTCAGTTTCAGCAAGCAGGGTTGTGTCATCTGCATAACGCAGATTGTTAATAGGTCTTCCACCAATCCTGATGCCACAATTCTCCTCATAGAGCCCAGCCTCTCGGATAATCTGCTCTGCATACATGTTGAAAAGGTATGGAGACAGGATACATCCCTGGCATACATCCTTCCCAATTTTGAACCATGCAGTGTTACCCTGCTGTGTTCTGACTACTGCCTCTTGGTCCAAGAATAGGTTTCGTATTAGCACAATTAAATGTTCTGGGATTCCCATTCTTCTCAGAGTCAGGCACAGTTTGTTATGATCCACACAGTCAAATGCCTTTGCATAATCAATGAAACACAGATAGACAGTAGTTAGCAACTAAATAATTGGTAGTGTAAAACTCATAATTATGTTCATTCTCTCTCTCTTTTTTTTTTTTTTAGGCATAGGAACAAGCCTTTTCTGTGAATATGGTCCAGTGGTTATTTTTCTGGGCAATTTTCTCATAATATACCTCATAAGTTAATCTTTTCAGAATGTCAAATTTAAGTTACTTGAAATTGAAGGAGAAAATAAAGCCAGTTTTGAATATTTTTTAAGGAAATTTATTGATCTTGATGAAAATTTTCAGAACAAAATAGTGTTCCAGTCATCTATTAATATATTTACTCTGTGGCATTGATAACAGTCTCCATATGGTAACCAAATTCTCCACACTTCCTCCCTAGGATTATTTCCACTCATCTTTCAATCTTACCCTTCCCATCTTCAGAGCTTTATCCTTGGGCAAAGGCTTTAACTCTCTAGTGGCCACTGTAATAGGTAGAGCACCGTCTTTCAGGAATAAGTAATGCCAGTTGACCTTCATGGTTCAGGAGACTATGACCTTGAGGCCCTACGACCAGTGACTCATTCTCTCTAGATGTTTTTAAGCATTAAAGCATGAATTTTCTGCCTGTTGATCATACCTTACTCATTCGTTGCCATCAAGTCAGCCCATAGTTGCTCCTCCTTTGGGTTTTCAATGTTGTAAATCTCACGGGAGGAGATCGGTGAGATGCTCCTTCCTCTCTCCTCTCTAAGGAATAACCTTTCCCAGCAACATGTCCAAAAGGTGAGAGCCCGAGCTTCACCATCTTTGCCTCCAAAGAGCACTCTCGCTCCACTTGTTTCAAGACATGTCTCTTCCTTTTGCAGTTCATGGGTTGTCCAGTACTCTTCAACAACACAGCGCAAAGGCATTAATTCTTCTGTCATTCTTATTCATTAGACAGCTCTCAGATGCATAGGAAATGATTGAAAAGCATATGGAACTCAAGCACACCTTAGTCGTTAAGTTGACCTCATTCCTCTTAAGGATTTTGGAGAAGTCCCAGACAGGAGACTTGCCCAATACAATACCTTGACCGCCGGTACCAAAGGCATTGATTGTTCATCCAAGAGAAATGAAGTCATGTTGTCTTTGGCTCCATGGTAAAGATCTTGGTTTTCTTGATGTTGAGATGGAATTCATATGAAAGGTTAGATTAATAGTAGATAACTAAAACAATCATATTTCTCAGTGATTTAGCAGTTATGTTGTAATGTGTCTATTTCTGAATAATGATCTGAGCTTTAGAACTTAAATCCTGTCAATAAATGAGGAGTAACTGTATTGTATTTAACATTGATAATGTGGTATGGCTGAATCTGGGTAGATGAGAAGGTACTTTGGTTTCTGGCTTAAAGAATTATCCAAAGACTTAGTCGACTAAAATAAAATAAAGGGACAAGAAAGAACTGAAAGAATGGAAAGTAAAAAAACTGTTGTAATTGGTTCGGTTATAGACAGGGAAGGGCAAGGTCAATAATAAGCACAAGCAGTGCGCACCGATTAAATGTGCTTACTGGCTAGGCTCTGATGCGGTCACTGTTAGAGGTGAATTTCAGGAGTGACAAAACATGTGTGGACCCCAAACGTGTATTCCGCATCTGTTGCTGACACAGTGATGGTATTAGAAATATTATGAGTTAATCTGTTTTCCTCTCATTCTGCTCAGTAAGGCTTAGGAGCAAAGATGCAGAGCCCACAGCAGAGGACGGCTCTGTGATCCTCTCTATAAATTTCTTGCCAGTCACTATTCAAATTGTTCCAAATTGAAGCCTGTTTGTGTGAGCACATACGCAGAATACTCATCAGGGATTATGCTGAGGGATATTAGAATAGAAAGAGGCTTCAGGAACTTGAATTGAATTACCAGAAACCCTCTTCCTAACACGCATTCTTCCCCCCTCCCCTTTCCCCAGCTTCTATTTTCTTTGCTTACAATGATATCCCTAGAGCTTCAGCAGCACGATTCTCATTGCTTTGGAAAATAATGTTGTATTTTCTGTGAGTCAGCCAGGTTAGGATGATTATTTGGTTGACGTTTACAAACAGAACCATGATATATTGAAAAGAAACACACGGGACAGGAGACGGCAAGCAAGCGGTGTTTATAAGAGACCACTGTTTCACTGTAGCCCTGGTTTTGTTTTTAAATGTTTGTGAGTAAATAGGAAACATAACCAAGGAGACTCAGGAGAATTTCATACGTCTTTGTATGGCTGGGCTGTTAATGGAAAGATTGTTGGTTTGAAGCAACCCACAGTTCTTGGGGAGGAACATGAAGGAGGCTAAATCCATAAAGACCAGAGCCTTAGAAACCAAGTAGGACTGTTCTGCTCTATGCTGTAGGGTCACTAAAGTTGGAATGTATTCAAAGGCCATAGGTTGTTGTTTGCTGCTTCTTGCAACAGACAGACTTAAAGGTGGCCCTATATGTGTCTGTGCCTCCTGGGACTCACTCTTGGTCCTTTGTCATCTCTGCCCCTTGAGAATGGACCAGACTTATGACTTACTTCTAGGCAATGGGTTAGTGCAACAAAGGTGATGAGGTGCACACTCATGTTTGTGAGATTGTGACACTTTTTAGGAGATATTCTCTTCTTTTGCTGGCTCTGAAGAAGCTGGCTGCCATATTGTGAACTGGCCTGGGTAAAGGGCCACAGACAGGCAAGTGAGGGAACCTGGCCAATGGGCTGCAAAAGGAAAAAGAAGAAAGAAAAAGAGGTGGGGGAAAGCCCCTCAGTCCAGCATTCTACAAGGAACTGCAGGCTGTAAAGTATCATGGAGCTCACTGTTCCTTCTCCAGTTGAGGCTCAGATGAGACTAATGCCCTGGTTTCCAGCATGGGAGCAGCTTTGCTAGACTCAGAAAGGGAGGCTCCAGCTCAGTCGGACCTGTTATCTTGACCCACAGAACTGATGAAGGAATGTTGTTAAGCAGCGACTATCTTGATGTTTTTGTTAGGTATTATCTAGTTGGCTGAGACTCATAGCAACCCTGGCAACCAGAGAGGGAAACCTTGCCGTGACCTGCACCGTCCTCACAGCTTCCACCATGCCCAAGGTGCAGACACTGTGTCAATCCACCTCATTGGGGTCTTCCTCTTTCTCTGAACTTCTGCTTTTCCATGCAAATTGCTTACCAGTGCATTATACTTCATAACGAACTAGGACCTCTATAGGTAAAACAATTTCCTATTTAGCCATGTGTCCTCATTCACTGAATCGCAGCACAAAATAACATCAGCCAATTCATGATACTAGATGGAAGTTTGCCACCCTAGGAAGCTGAAGGGTTGGGTTTGAGTAGTTAGTCATCTACTCAGATGCGGGCCCCACAAGTGATTTAATTTGCTGTAAAAATTTATCATTAGTTTCTTTCCCCTTATATACTCTATATCCAATTGTCAAAGCCAGGAAAGTTTACATTCCATGTATTTGTAAAATACATGTGGTGTTTCTTAGGGCTGGGAGAAGAGGAAATAGAGAATGACTACTTAGCAAGCATGGGGCTTTCATCTGGAGCGATGAGAAAACTCTAGGCAATGGTGACAGTTGACAACATGTAAGAACAGTCAGTGCCACTGGATTTGTATACTCTGAATTTGTAAAAGGGGTAAATTTTCTGTTGTGTGTACTTCACCACAATGACATCACAAGGAACCCTATAAGTCTCTTCAGGAATTAGGAAGAGATTATTCTTTGGTATATAACACAAGATGATAAGATTGGTAGAACTTTGAGATTTATGTTTTCAGTCAAAATGGCCCAGGTACATGAAACACAGGAAGCTTTTGAAATATATCTGTTTATGAGCCTGAACGTGTGATTTAACAAACATCTCTCGTGCTTTCCAAGATGAAACTGACCCTCACCAGGACTTTCTCATGAGGATTGAATCTTAGTTTTAGAACCTTTCAGTGTTTTCAATCTTCAGACATTTATTGATCTATTCGTCTTAGCTTGGCTTCTAAGAATAAAAGACCGAGGAACAGCAGATAATTGCATATAGACATTTCCATTAAAGTGGGCCATGTAGGTCTTTTTGCAGTTGTTAATGGTCTGTTAGCGCTAAGAGTAACTCATTATGTCCCTGACTATATAGAGTTCTGCCTCTGATTAGCAATTCACAACCTAGAGATTTAATTGAAATTATTAAATACTGTTTTTCCTTCTTCACTTATCCACATACACCTATCAAGCAATTTGTACACTCCTGGAGAATGGATAGTGCCAAAAGGGCTTTATAAGAAGGAGCAAGAATCTTCTCATTGTTAATTTTTGCCCTCAGTCATACCAATGCCATTGCCTCTTTGAACCATGTTTTGCTTGTTTCAATACTACACTCAGTGTTATACATTCACAGTGCAATTTAAAACACACCTCTCCTCCACACTTGGATCACTGAATGTCACCAAGCCCACTTTGTAGCCGATAGTCCGTATTGATTCCATCTCATTGTGAACAACTATAATTGGTGCAGACAAACTAATAGTAATTAGAGGAATCACAACTGAGGAGGAAAATGGATTGAATTAGAGGCTTGAAGGTAATCACAGTCTGGCCTGATTTGGTTTTTATTCCGTCTGTGAGTGCAGAGGAAACAATTTCGGGTAAAATTGCCTATCGCCTCGTCATTTATTCTTAGGGTCCTTGTCTAAGAATCTGGTGAACTCTGCGCTCCGTCCACCGGCTGTGAGCGCTGTGTGTCCCGGGGCTTCTCCATCCCTGTGAAGTCAATGAGGCAAGGACAATGATCCCTACACTCGGGCTAGTTTGTCTTCTGTCTGTGGACTGCTCAGCAGCCCGCAAGCACCTGCTATTTACAGCACGATTGTCTCCCTTAGGAAACTTAAGGCGGGAGAAAAAGAGTAGAGAAAGGGGCATTTAATTTTTGGTATTTGATGATATATTCCTAGGAGCTCTGGTGGCACCTTGGTTAAAATGCTTGCCTGCTAAATGAAAGGTCAACACCAGCAGCCCCTTTGTCAGGGAAAGGTGAGAAACTCTGCTTCCATAAAGCTCTACAGCCTTGGGAAACCCCTGTGGCAGTTTGACCCTGTCCTGTGGGATGCTAGGAGTCAAGATCAACTGGATGCAGTGAGTTTGAGCTTTATAATGTTAAGTGCCAAGTGTGTGGCTGAAGGCCCCATGGTTGGGATGATAAAAGTCAAATTAATCCAAAACTCTGGGATTCGAGATAGGGGAGAAAAAAAAGTCTTTAAATCACTGTAATGCTAGCACTTCTGGTTGGTTTGTTTTTTTAGATCTCAGCATGTTTTTTATGATTTTATCTGTCCTGACTTCCCTATTGCTGTCTGTGAGAACCTCAATATATTTAGTCCTCCGTGTTCATGGTCCCACCTCTGCTGAGTCCATCTACTACAGGCAGAAAATATTAGTTATTAACTAAATCTCTGAAATTTCTTAGAATGTATAAAGTGCTGATTAGATGCTATTCATACTGCATTAGTTATTCTACATGGCCTAAAGATTATCTAAAATATACAGGATGATGTTCTCAGATTATATGCAAACACTAATCCATTTTATATAAGGGGCTTGTGTAAAATTTTGGTATCCACAGCAGTCCTTGAGTCAATCCCTTCCAAACATTAGGAACAAATATAATTACTGCACTTCTTTTAACTGGATTTCCCTCTTCTGTAATCAAATTAAGTCAGTCTCCAAAGGACAAATACTGTATAAGATGTTATGAAAGGCTAGAGAAAGGTTTCTATACAGAGAGAATCAGTGTAGTATGGTTACCAGGGAAAGAAAGGGAGAAGATTAGAAAAAGAAATTGATAGACAACAGCCACTTCTGGGCTAAGAAGGACCATGTGGAGTGAATGGACGATCAGATTGTGTGTGGTGTGGAAATTAAGGAGCATGAATGATTGGAAACAAAAGAAAACAATATGCTTTGTGAACTTTTACTTAAATCACAGTAAAAAAACAAAAACACCAGTGGCAGTCACAAAGACTATTGTAGTTAGATGGTATTGAATGAAGCACTGTCCTCACACTGGTTGCTCTATTTAAGACCACTGTTAGAACTGCTAAGCCAATCCATAAAGGCTTCCCCTTTTTAGTTCACCATGGACTTGACCAAGCATAATGTCCTGTCCTTCTCTGGAGATTGGATACACTCAGCATGCCCAGATTATGTAAAATGAAGTCAATATTGCAACATAATATAATAACTAAATAATTTATATTAAGATTATCATAAGGGTAAAAGAGATGATGCACAACACTTACAGCTCACTGCCTGGTCTTGAATAAGCATTCACTAAATATAATGGCTCCACTATTCATCGTTGCAATTGTCACTATTATTATGTGAAACATCCTGAAAAAAAGGAGATTATAATCAGGTTAGAATCCTGTAATCTTTAAGTGAAAAACTGGCACTTCTCTAATTCCTAATGCCTTTCGGCTTTTGGCCTGTCAGTCTGTACCGATCTGTATTTATACGTATGATGGGTTCGAGTATGTTAGAGATGAATAGAATGGCACAGAAGGTCGCTATGAGTTGTACTCAGCTCAGTGGCACCTAACACCACCACATATACAGATATGTGTGCATGTGTGTGTGTGAAGCAAAAGCAAGACCCAAACCCACTCCCATCTCTTAGCATCTGTTAACTCTTAGTGACTGTCTGTAGGACAGAGCGGGCTGCACCACAGTTTCTAGACTGACTGTCCTCCCCAAAGTGCCCGGTGCTTCTGAACTGTTGACCTTTCAGTTAGCACCTGAGGTTTTTTTAGCTATTGGGCAACCAGGACTCTTACAGCTAGAGGGAAAAGATCTAGATAAAGAGAGGAGGGATCTAATAAATCTAATAAGTTTCATAATTGCTTTTGGGAAAACATACAAATATGAAGTCTGCATTTTAATTACTTAAAACAGATAGCATATTAATATTTATTTATCTAAGCAATGAGGCTTAGCTAATAGTAAAAATTTTTCCCTCTAATACAAAACTTGTTATCTTCTAATAAGTCTGCCCATTTTAGTAAATGATAATGCCATGATTTAAGTTGCCCTGGACTTTGATTAAAAACTTGGTACAGTCCTGGAATACTTTATTTTAGGAGTCACAAACAACAACAATCTAGCTGTCCATTCCCAGTGCACTTAGAATCTAACCATTCAAACCCTTCTCAGCACTTCCAGACTTCTGCTGTCAACCCTGACACCTCTCAAGGACTTCCTGGGAGATTCAACTTATTTATCCTCCCTCCATTCTCGGTCCCCTCCTGTTCTCCACACAGCAAGCACCCATGATGCTACCTTTGTATGCTAAATCTACTCATTTCATTAAGGTACAATCCAAGTGTATTCAGGAATCATAGTGCTGTTAGAGTAAAATCTAAATCTTCATCATGGCCCACAAGCCCTCGGTAAGCTATCCACCGGCTAGTTTTCAGAAGTGATTTCCTATCATGTATGTCCATTCCACTGCTTCCAGATTAATCTTGCAGCTACACAAACATGGCTCACTTCTGAGTATTTGCTGTACTCTACTTGAGCTCTGTTCCCTCTGTTTGTAAGACTCTTCTCTCAAGATAGCCAAGTAGCAATTTTCTTCAAGCCTCCACTCAAATGTCACCTGCTGACATGGCCTTGAAGGCTGTAGTCTTTGATCTCTTGTAGCAAGCGCTTAAGCCTTCTTCGCTTTCAGCAAGCAAGGCTGTGTCGTCTGCATCTGCATGCAAGTTGTTGATGAGTCTTCCTAAAATCTTAATGCACTTTTTTCTTTATAGTGCCCTGCTTTCAGATTGAATAAGTATGGAGAAATGATAAAAATCTAACACTTTTCTTGATTTTAAACCATACAGTGTTCCCTTGCTCTGTTTGGGCAGTAGCTCTTGGCCTAGGTATAGTTTTCTGTAAGTATGGTTAAATATCCTGGGATTCCCAGCCTCCTCAGTGTTAACCATGGTATTTATGATCCACAGTCAAATGCCTTTGCATAGTCAAAACACTACAAATAGACATCATGCTGCTGGTATCTGCTTTCACAGCCTTCAATATGGATTACACCTTAACATCAATAAAACAAAAATCCTTACCACAGGGCCAACATGCAAAGATCATAGTAAATGGAGAAGAGACTGCAATTGTCATCAACTTCATCTCACATGAATCCACCACAATCAACACCATTAGCATCAGCAGCCAAGAAATCAAAAGATGTATTGATCAAAAGTCTGCTGTCAGGGACCTTTTCAAAGTATTGAGGAACAAGGATGTCAGTTTGAAGACTAAGGTGTGTCTGATTCAAGCCACGGTCTTTGTGATCACTTGCATTGCATCTGAGAGCTGGACAATGAATAAGAATCCCAGAAGAAGTGTTTATGCCCTTGAGTGTGGTGTTGGAGGGGATGCATCAGAACGTTCCTTAGAGGCAAAGATGGCAAAGCTTCATCTCACCAACTTTCTCCTCAGTCTCACAGTATCTGGATGTTTGAAGAGAGTAAGCCAGGTCACAGGTCTCCTGTAAATGTGAGGTTAACATAGGAAAGTCTGGCAGGAGAGCTGCAGAAGGTAATGGGGATCTTTCAGCCATCATGACTGACGGCTGAACCATTCTGACTTAGAGATAAAACCATCGTTTGACAGAGGGGAAAGATGACAAGACAGAAAACCCCACTCCCCAAAGTCACTTCTGACTCCCAGGAACCCCAGGGGTTACAGTAGATCTGCTCCCGAGGGCGTCTGAGTGTGTAAGTCTTTATTCTTGTTTCCTCCGCATAGTGGCTGGTGGCCTCAAACTGATGACCTTGAAGTTAGGAGTCGAGTGTTTTAATCACTATTCTACCAACATTCCTTATAGGCAATGAAGTAAAATGTAAATCCAATAGCTTCCTAATGTTCAACCATTATTAAGGGTCTTAGAGAAATATGTTTCAATTTCATACAATTTCTTGAAATGGAACAAGTCATGCCATAATGCATATGTAGCCCTAGGCCCCCGTGGCAGCGATGGGCCCTGAGGGGGTCGTTACTTCACACTTCAAGCTATTACTCCTGTATTGAGGCCCAAGAGACCTCCTTTATATTTTTTATTCATCCATTTATTTGACATAAATATTGTGGGTCTCCTAAAGGCCAGATGCCATTTTAAATTCTGAGAAGAAAACATGAATTAAGCAAGATTTCTGCTCTCAAGCACATGCAATTGGAGACAGAGTTATGGGAAGATGCTTTGTAGTGTTACCAACACTGCTTCCCTTGGATTATTTTCAGAGATTACATTTTTACTAAAGGGGAAAAGCTCATTTTTATGAATATAGTAAAGCTTTAATATTTTTTGCAGGTGATGCTTATGAATTAAATGTAAGATTCCAGATAACAGCTTTTTAATTTATTTACAACATTATAACCTAATGCCCCAAACTATACATTTTAGGTACTTAATTTTATGATTTTCTAACCACCTTGAATGTGGTCTATATATACAACAGAAAAAGCAATTCTAGTTAGGCCTTTCTCACATATATTCACAGAAGTTCTATTTGGTCACTGCATTTTCCCTTTGAATGGTTATTAAAAATTAAACATTTCTCAGAATTGTTTTTTGTGCTGCTTGTGTTGGCATATTCTAAGGCCTTGGGGGGAGAAATGAGCTCATTACCTAAAACAAGGCATTTTTAAAGGTTTGAAGGATTCTTACTCTTTAATCATAACTCAGGATGCTGTTTAAGTATTCATCTGACCTCAGAAGAGAGTCATAACCTTCTAAAGGGTATAACTTTTTGAAAATTAAGTAAATAAATGATAAAATGTTCACTGGAGGTAAATATTAAAGTATAAAAGAACTCTCTGTTCTGAGGCCCATCACTTTGAATACTTTGAGCTGTCTCCATATTTCTGAATAATGTGTATTACAAGTTAAATGTTTCTGGCAGCAAATTGTAGGGCAGCAGTGAGCACCAGGAATTATGTTAGGGGCACTGTGGAGACGAGCCCCCATGGAAACAGGGTGAGGCAGATGGAGACGCAGTTAGTTACAAGAAGAGTTCAGACAGCCCTGCTCTAGAGCGTCTCAGACATGTCCAACGTTGGTGGTGGTTATTGCTGGGTGCTGTCAAACGGACTTCAACTCACAGCTGCTCTATTCACAGCCGACTGAAAGACTCTCGGTCCTACCACACCCTCACAGTGGCGCCAAAGATGAGCTTCAGCATGGCAGAGATTGTATCAGTCCATCTCCTTAAGGTTATTTCTCTCTCTTTCTCTGATTTTTCTACTATTCCAATCAAGGTACCCAAACTACATGAGGCATTTCACCATCTTTACCCCTAAGGAGTACTCTGGAGGCACATCTTCAAAACCAGATTTGTTCATTCTTTTTACCAAAATTAAAAGGCATCAGCTCTTCCTCAGTCCTCCTTAGTCACTGTCCAACTTTCACATACGTGTGAAGCAATGGAAAATACCAGGGCTTGAGTCAAGCCTACCTTATTTTTTCACATTGCTCAAGGGAAAGCATGCCATTGTAAAGAGGTTCTTGACAGCCCAGGGCAACATGTCTTGAGTTGCAATACTGAAGTATTCTATGGGCAAAATATTGAATGATGGAGGATAAATAAAGAGATGGGAGGTACATAGAGTACTGTACCAGTAACAATTGCTCAGCACTGAACCATCTCAGAAGTCAGTTACTGCACAAGATCAACAGTCAGTGTTACTAGAAGTCATCCAAGTTTTCCTCAAGGCATTGGGGAAAAAATTCGTGTCCAGGAACTAATGGAATACCAACCGAGGTATTTCAGCAAAGTGCTACCGGTGCTGAACAAAGAAATTTCTACACAAAGAAATGAGACAGTTACCTGGCCGACTAAAAAAGATCTGTATTTGTGCCCATTCCCAACAGAATGCATAAATTATCTAACAAGATCATTATCCCATGCAAGTAAAATCTTGCTGAAGTTTATTCAAGCACAGTGAGTATATCAGCAGGAAACTGCTAGAAATTCAAGTTGCATTCAGAAGAGGCCATGACACGAGGAATGTCATTGCAAATGTCAGATGGATCTTAGCTGAAAGCAAAATATACCAGAAGTTTACTTGTGTTTTGTCGACTATGCCAAGGCATTTAACTCTGTGGATCTTAACAAATTATGTCTAACACTGAAAAGAGGAACAATTATTTGTGTTCATGTGAAACCTGTTCACAGATAGAAGAAATCATTCCTGAAGAACAAGGGAAGATTCCTCTCCCTGCAAACAAAGTCCTGAATCAGATGGCTTTTCAGTTGAGTTATACCAATCATTCACAGCCCAGCTATCACCAATTCTATTTACTTCAGAAAAATAGAGAAAGAAGGCATACTACCAGGGCCATTCTATGATATAAGCATAACCCAAATACCAAAACTGGGCAAAGACACCAAAAAAAGAAAATAGACAAATATGTCTTATGAATACAGATGCAAAAATCCTTAACAAAATCCTGGTCCATAGAATCCAACAGTATATAAAAAATAATTCATTACAAGCAAGTGGGATTCATAATAGGTTGAACCATCCCTGCATTCCTAAGAAAAAACTACTCAATGTTAATTCATCACATTAACAAAGCCAAGAACAAGAACCACATGATCCTGTCAATTGAGGCATAAAAAACCTTTGACAAAATCCAACACTTGTTCTTAATACAATGAAAAGTATATACTCAGAATCTAGAGCAAACATAATTTCAATGGAGAGGTGAAGAGGTACCAGGCAAGTCTGCCCACTATCACCACTCCTATTCAGTCTTTAATTAGAAGTTCTAGCCCAGTGAATGGGGCAAGAGAAGGAACAAAAAGGCATCCAAATTAGCTAAGGGATGGTGAAACTGTCACTGTCAGCATTTGACATGATAGTGTCCATAAAAAAAATCCTCAAGATGCAACAGAAAAACTATTACACCTAATAGACCACCTTAGACGAGTACCAGGATATAAGGTCAACATTCAAAATCAGTTGGATTTCTCTATAGCAACAAAGAAAGCACAGAAAAGGAAATGAGAAAAACAGTACCTTTTACAATAGCAAATGACAAGATGAAGCAGGTATGAACCTAGAGACACAAAAGATCTTTTCAAGAAAAGGTGTAACACATTACTAAAAAAACCCCTAAAACCAAAAAGAGAACTACTAAATGGACAAATATTCCCTGCTCATAGATGGGAAGATTGAACACTGTGAAAATGTAAATATTACCACAATCATACCAAATTATGACTAAGTCATACAGAATAATTACTAACGGAGCCTTCAAGCTACACATCAGACGTTCTGTCTGATACAAATAGTCCACAGTGTCATCCACCCCCTCAGAAGTTTGGACCTGGAGTGCTTTCAGATGACGGAGACAGAAGAATGAGCTCTCAAGGCATTGAGTCTGTTTTCTGTTCAATATGTTGTATGTCTTTTAACTAAATTGTCCTTGGCAATATTCTATAGTTTCCTGCTTATAGAATAAATAGTATTTTTTTACATCTTTTTCTAACTTGCAGGTGACTCGATGGCACATAACAACAACAACATACACTTCTTATGCAGTGAAATCTGGGACAGGAGAATTCCACAGAATTTGTGGTTCTGTGGGTCTTTCCCGTTTCATGTTTTCTGCCATTGACAGAGTTGAGTCTTTCCACCTGGCTGTGGCTTCGTTCAGTGGAAAAAAGAATCTTCCAGTTCTCACAGATGTCTGCCTTACACAAGTTCAGGCTTTCCCAGGCTTTAGTCTGTACATGATGTCTTCATTTTCTCATCTTGCATATTCTTTGTAAACCACTCCAATCTGATTGCCAAACTCAGACATTTACTTTGCAAGGTTCAGTGAGAGCTCTTTCATTCTTAGCCTGTGAGACATCTCAGCAGAATTAGACTTGCTCCCAAGTCTACCCTTTCAAAAGATCTTCTCCCTCGACTTTTAAGTCACCATTCAAACCTTTCTTCTTCCTCTGAAATACGTGTCAGGCTTTCTCTCTTTAAAGTTTCTATTTTCATGTGAATCCTTTCAATATTGGATTTCTGCCAAGGTTCAGTCTCTGATTCACTTGTCTTTTCACTATCTATTCCTGTCTCAGATGAGAATGGCCATTCACTCAGCTTTAAGTATTACCATTTATCAGTAGCTCACTGGTTTCTACTTCTAGATCTAATGAGCTCCCAGGTCGTTTATGCAGGTTCAGAATTCACGTGTCCAGGACTTATACCCTGATATTCTTCCCCAGACAGCCCTCAGTTTAGGGACCTTCCATCCACTTGTACAAATAACCAGCAATTTAAGTGTTATCATTTTTTCACCCTCCCCTCCCACACTCATTTGATCAGAAATGGCATGTGGTTGAATGCAGAAAGTATTTTTTCTTCTCTCTCCTTCTTAGAGTCATAGTCCAAAGCCCTACTGTTCTCATCTTCCACAGCTGCTCTTTCTGGCCACAGTGTGCCTTATCTTCGTTGCTTTCCCTCATACCAGATACAAGAATTGGTGCATATGGCAAGATAACTGGCTTTAAAAATGTGCTCTCAACTCCTTTGGTCCTCCTCCACCCAAGAGGTAAAATGTACCCCTTTGTTGAATGTGGACTGGACCGAGTGGCTCACTCCTAGTCCACAGAATGTGGTGGAAAGGATGGTTGTGATTTCAGTACTGGGTCATATAAAGTAAGATACTCTTTGATTTGCTCTGTTTTTGGATCACTCGCTCTGGCTGATGTCAGCTGTCATGTCATAAGGACACTCAAGCAACCAAAATAAATGTCTCCATGGGAAAGAGCTATGCTTTCCTGCAAGTAAGAAACAGGATTTCTACCGGCAGCCATAGAATGAGCCAGCTTGGAGGAGGGGCCTTCAGTCCAGTTGAGCTTTCCGAAGATTATAGTCTTTACTGTCTCGATTGTAGCTTCTTAAGGGGGCCTGGACTAGACCCAACCAGGTGACCTCTCCCCAGATTCCAACAGAAGCTGGGATCGAAGTATTTGTTGTTTAAGCCGGTGAGTTCCGGTATAGTGTATGATACATTAACCAATCACAACAAATGATATATGAACACATTTTGCTGACTGGTTCTGAACACCACAATATACTGCGTGACGGCAGAGCCATTGTTCGTCTCTAGCCCAATGCCTGTTCAGAACCAACTCCAGGGCTCAGGACGAAATTAGGGTTTGGTAGTTATGTATGTTGCGTGAATAAAGACCATTCATTATCTACTTTTACTAATAGAAAAAGAGAGAGTAATTAGAAGTCAGAAAAGTATGAAGCGTCTTCACTGGAGCTACAACGGAATTGTGTCCAAATGGAGAACCGTGAGCCACAGCTGTGTGGAAGGAAGAGGAGGGACAAGGGTTCTTCAGAGATAGAACATGGGATTTTGGTCAAATTCAGTGTCTGAAAAAGCAAGAATGCTGCCTCTACCTACACAAGTTCTTCTCAAATTCTGATGAGTAGGGTGGAAAACAAGGACAGGGAAGGACTTTAGTGTTTGCCTTCCACCAGATAAATCCAGGACAGATATTCTGCCATTGCGTTGATTCTGACCATTGGGCAGCTACTGTTGGGTTCTGAGGCTGTAAATCTGAATGGCAGCAACAGCCTAATCGATATCCCCCCAAGTGCTTGGTGAGTTGGGGGATTCAGGCTGTAGACACGTTAGTCAGCACTATGCCACCAAGGACAGAACTCCTTGTGTGAGGATTCAGTAGTTGAAAAACGTCCTACCCTCTAGGCCATTCCGGTGGCCTAGTGGATAAGGATTCACACTGTCAACACAAAGGCAGGCTGTTCAAATCCACTAACTTCTCTGAGGAAGAAAAACGGACAGTCTCCTCCTGTGAAATTTATAGCCTCTGAAAACTTGCTCGAGAGTCAACTCTGAATTAGTTCCGACGCAGTGGCTATGAGGTCCCACCCATCCCCAGTGAAAGCGCACGTAACTATTTGATAAACAGTGTGCTAGAACATACCTATGAGAACTCTTCACACTAACTAAAACCCAGAAACCACCAAGGTAGGTGTGAATAGAGCTGGCTATGCTTTTCAAGTTGATTAATAGAATGGTCTATTAGGACAATGAGGATACATCAGTTAACCTATGCAGTTACATGGGTATAGCTCAGATAAATAATGTTGAGTGAACCAAGCCAGACACAAAGAGTGTGCACTGGATGGTTTCATTCATATGTTCTTTAAAAAAGGAAAAGCTGGTTGATGGTGCCAGAAGTCAGGACAGAGGGTACGTGTAGATGGGCAATTGCTACCAAGAATTAGAGAGGTTCTGTGGCAGTTACCAGGATGGGTTCACTTTTTGAAAACTCACTGGATTGTACAGCGATGAATAGTTTTTCTTTCCTGTAGGTAATGGCTCAGTATAAAGCTTATTACAGAAACTGAATGAAAAGTGTTGGAAACACTCTCTTCATTGGAACGGCAGAGCCAACTCTCGGTGTGTTGAAATGAAGAAATAAAAAATGGTAGCATTTTCCGCTAGGTAATTATTGTGCGTTTAGAAAAATGCCTAATTATACATTCAACTGACACACTAGAATTATTTCAGAAAGCTTCGGCTAATATGGAAAATGTGTGTTCTGAATAAGCAATGCCCTGTTGTCAGAAAAGCAAACACCCAGACCTATGATTAAATAATGTTAATACAACATTGGTACAGGGAAGAGATTCGGGCAAGCATAAACAAAGTCTAGAGTTACAACGTCCCACATTCTCGTCTGCCTGCTCGAGTGACACGGAGAGAAAGACTTTCCTGTCTGAATGAGGAAAGTGACACGAAGGAGCGGGGAGGACTCATGTTTTACAAATCAAAGGTGAATCATGAATGCTCGCCTTGTAATTGGGAACTCGCCTATTAAATAGTCACAGTGGGGATATTAACCTTGGTGTCTAGAGATGAAAGAGTTAAGGCACTGATTCTCTTTCACAACCTTGGAGTTACTCAGATGCATATCCCTTATGTCATGGTATTTCTTAGGAGGAATTCAGTATCTTCTACTCAAAGGTGAAAAATATTGAGACCAAAAAATATAGTGAGTCTATTTATAATAACACAGTGAGAAGTTGGACTTTAATCTGTGAGACCAAATGATAACTTTCAGAAAAATGCTTTCCTTCGAGACTTCTCAATTACAAAAATAAAATAAAAGGTTATATAGCAGGTAGAAATAATAATTTACCAAGAAAGTAATATAAATTATTGCAATGATTAGGCCTCTTCCATTTGAGAACTATGTTTACCTAGGCAAGATTAAAACACTTAAACCTGTTGTTTGGATATCTGATGTGAAAATAATATCATCAAACAGTTCATTTAAAACGAATAAATCACTCACTACTTGAAAGCTCACTTTTACCAGATGATTAAGAGTTCCTTGTTTTAAAGGAACCTCTAGTGGACCAAGCAGCCAGGAGTAGTGCTGCCACCCCAAAGGCACATGGTTCGAATATATTAACTTCGGGAGGCCGGGGGCAAGAAAGATGGGTCATCTTCTCTCAAGTGATACATGGCCTCTGGAAATCTGCTAGAGGGTCAACTCAGAGTGGGTTCTCGCTTGACCCTACACATAACATCACACAGTAACAGCATGTTAAATTTAGGAATAGTATCTACTGTAGATCCTTTCTGCTTTGTCATTGCTATTATTGGACGAGATGCCACATTTTTAATAGTGTGTTAGCTTCTGTGTTTTTATTTTAACTGTGCAGTCTACTGCCTCTGAAAACCTGCTGGAGGGTCAGCTCTGGGTCGGTTCCGACTCAACCACAGCAACAGTGAACAAGTGCTCTAGCCCATAGGATGTTGCACTGGCTTCTCAAGAGTCCATCTCCCAGCAACACAAGGAGACAATGCGAGTCAGTCTCTCCCCATTCAATTGACAACCTTGGTAAACTCCTGACGGGTCAGCTATGAATTGGCTTTGACTCGACAGCCAATGAGTAATTGTAGTTTTGTTGTTGTTGTTGTGTACTGTCGAGTCAGAACCAACCCATAGATGACCCTCCAGCGGGTTTTCAAGAGGCAGTTAATCACACAGGAGGAGATTGGTCATCGCTGGTAGATTTGAACAGCATGCCTTTTTAGCAAAAAGTATGTTACTTACTGTCTTTGAAATGTAAACGTTTTAACATGTTCCTAATATGTGCCTATATGCCGTTGTTGTTGTTAGGTGCCATCAAGTTGGAGTCAACTCATAGGCTTTCAGAGGCTGTGACTGCCTATCTTTCTTCCAAGGAGCAGCTGATGGATTCGAACTGCCTGCCTTTGGGGTGACAACGCCGGCTCCTTACTGCTAAGCTACAAGAGCTCCCTTATGGTTCTGTATGATTTTTTAAATGGTAAGATTTTCTATATTTTAATGTTCCCAATGTGGAAAACAAAAGGTTTTAAGACAAATAGACATTTTATCATCAGTCTGAAAACCCTTCGCTTTTTCATCCTCCAATGATTAGTCCACTTTCCCTCCCCTGACGGCCACCAGGCTGAGTGACATGTTCTGCGGGAGGACATGGCTGGACGGGGAGTTGGGCAGATGGAACCTACAGCCAGTCGTGAGAGCAGAGCACGACCCCTTCAAATTGCATTTCATGACTCGCTTCCTGTTCAGAGCTGAATTTGCATGAAATTCATATTAATAAATTCAGCTGGGGTTTGATCAGGGATTTTTTTTATTGTTATTGTTCTTTTTGAATTGTAAAAGTTCTGGCAGTTGGTAATGCTACTTGAAATGTCTGTTGATACCTGTCTCCCTCCTCCACCACAGCAAGGTAACAAAATATATTTAGTACCCTGCTTGCTGAAACTGAGGAGGACCTGAAGCACCTGCTGCAGAGGGTCAGGGACTGCAGCCTCCAATGTGGACTGAGGCTCAATGTCAAGAAGACAGCAATTCTCACCACTGGACCAATTGGCAGCATCAGGATGGATGGCGAAGAGATTGAGATTGTTCACAGCTTCAGTTTGCTCAGTCAACACTCTTGGCACCAGTAGCCAGAAAATTAAAAGACTTATTGCAATGAGAAAGTCTGCTGTTAGGGACCTCTCCAAAGTACTGAAGAGCAATGGTGTCTCTTTGGAGACTAAGGTGCATCTGATACAGGCCATGGTCTTTGCTATCACTTGTTATGCATCAGAGAGTTGGACAATGACCAAGGAGGATAGAAGAAGAATTGATGCTTTTGAGCTGTGGTGGAGAAGAGTATTGAGAGTACCATGGACGGCTAGGAAAACAAACAGATTAACCTGGAGAGGGTTAAACCACGCTACTCTTTGGAGGTAAGGAGGGACCAGTCCTTGGAGAGGGACATCATGCTTGGGAAGGTGGAGGGACAGTGCAGAAGGGGAAGGCCCTCTATGAGGTGGATTGATTCAGTGACTGGGGTAATCCGGATGGGTGTGTCAGAGACAGTGCTATTGGCACAGGATAGAGCAGGGTTTAGGGCTGTTGTACATAGGGTCGCTATGAGTCTCAAGCGACTCGACAGCACATAACAACAACAACTCAACGTTGAGGGCTTCTGACAACTGGAATGGCCCTTACACAGAATTCCATTTTATGTATGAGGAAGGTAAACTTAGAACCTGAATCAGCTTTCTAACCCCAAGTCTTCTGGCTTTTCTAATATACTTGTAGGTGCTATTGTTAGGTGACGTCTAACTCAGACCCGTGAATACAATGGAATGAAATGTCGTCCTGTCTGGTGATATCCTCACAGCAGTTGTCATGTTTGAGCCCACTGTCGCAGCCACTCTGTCAGTCCACGTTGTTGAAAAGCGTCTTCTGTTTGACTCACCCTCTACATAGAAACGAAGATGACGCGGCTTCATCTCACTTTGGGCATCTTATCAAGAATGGCTAGTTCCTGGAGACAGACATCGTACGGGGTGAAAGAGAGGGTCTATGAAATAGAGGCAGATGTTCAAGGAGATAGACGGACAGAGTGACTGCAGTGGACTGTGGTGAGGACGGTGCTCTGTTGTACGCAGACTTTGCAAAGACTCCTAACAACCACCTCTTTGTCAAGCGCAGTTCACGTCTCTAAGTACTGTCACCTCCTGATAATGGGTCCAAAGTCCGGAGGATGAGGTCTTGCCTTGCTCCCTTCTCAGGAACAATCTAGATGCCTTCCTTCCAAAACAGATTTGTTTCTTCTGCTAGAAGCCCATAGTATGGTCAGTATTCTTTACTAATGCTGCATAATTCAAAGAGTTATAGATGTAATTTTTTAAGAAAGAGACAGCTAACGTTTAGTAAATCGTGTGAGTAGTTGCAAACTCTGCTATAGGAATATGTGTATCCACACATACAGGTAATTGCTATATTGGGCTTTAATACAGGTTCTTTATATATGTATCGGTGTTTTATTGTTTGTATCTGGGGAGGTCTGCTGATGTAGTCCTTTGGATTATCAATGCACATTCCCAAGACAACTCTTTGAATCTGTCTTAAATTTACTGTTTTCAAGTCAGAAACAACTCAAAGCTGACCCTCCAGCAGGTTTTCGGAGACTTTCAGTCTTACAGAAGAGCTGGTACATCTCACTCCCACTGGTGGGTGCGAACAGCCAGAGAGGCACCACCTTTGGGTAAACAGTACAGTTCCCTAGCTCACTCTCTCCCTCTTTGTGCTCTCTGTCTGGCACTCTTTGTCTGTCTCTTGGTCTCTCTGTGTGTTTTGCTCTGTCTGACTCGCTCTTTCTGTGTCTCTGATTGTCTCTATCTCTGGCTTGCTCTGTCTCTCTTTTTGTGTCTGTCTCTGCGTCTGGCAGAAGCATTGACAGAATACATACAGTGACTTTCCACTTTTTGAGATGCACATGGATGGTTACAAATGCAAGAGAACCTTGGGGAAACCCAAACCTTTCTTATCACTGGATGATAACATGCAAGCCATGTGGGCTCAGTTGTACAATTCCCACCTTCCACAGGGAGCTGCTTTTTTAAAAAACCAAGAACAAAAGCAGCTTTGCAGGTTCTTTCTGTGATTCTTTGCAATGTATGTGGCCTTTCATGATGTTGATTATTTGTTTCCGTAAAAATAATGGAAGAAAGATGGCAGAAAATAAAAGAGGAAAAAAAATTGGTGAGATAAGGGACACCTGATTCAAGTTAGGGTCGGCTCGGCTCTAAGCTCTAGTGACTGTTTCCACCTGTGGGGAAAGGCAATTGAAGGAATAAGCCCCTAAAAAAAGCAGTCAGCTCATGTGAAACCTGGATGGCAACCTGGACAAGGAGCCCTGTTGCCAACATCCAGGGTACGTGGTTCGAGGTGGGAGACATGGAAAAC
>NW_006399822.1:10016642-10103058 GCF_000299155.1 Elephantulus edwardii
CAAGGAGCCCTGTTGCCAACATCCAGGGTACGTGGTTCGAGGTGGGAGACATGGAAAACTGCCCCAGTCTTCGAGAGGCAGAAGTCTCCTTTCTCTCTCTCTCTCTCTCTGTGTCTCTGTCCCTTCAGCACCAATTGTGATCAGATCTGACTCCTCTGTGCTCCATGTTTCACAGCAGCACTGTACACAGTCAGTGACACATTGTCAAAGTACACCAAAATGCCTTTGGGTGGATTCAAACCTCCCAACTTGTCCTGAACAGCTGAACCTGTAAACTGTTTAAATCACCCAGGGAGTTCACGTTCTGGTAGTTAGCATCTATAAACTCTACTTATACCTGGCTAGAAAAGCACATCAGGGAGTTCTGGTGGTAAGAAGCTGCACTGCCGTCAGGAAGGCACCGTGTTTGAATCCACCATCTGCTCGTCTGGAGAAGGATGGGCAGTCTCCTATCATGAGATGAAATGCTTCTGAAAACCCCCTAGAGGGTCAGCTATGGCTTAGTTCCTACTCTACTCAACAACAGATGATGAAGAGAAAAGACATTGGGTGAAAACAAAGTTTGGAAATTAATGAACATTATTAATGAACTAATAAACAAAACACAGAACACCACATCTTAGAGTGTAGATATTGCGCTTAGAGAGGAGTGAAATGTCGTATCCCATACTCTGGGGGTACTGTTGGGAAGGGACAGTCCTTGGAAAAGGGCATCACACTCAGAACAGTGGAGGGTCAGCTAAGGCGGGGAAGACCCTCAACAAGGTGGATTATACAGTGACGGCAGCGGTGGGCCAAGTGGGGCAGACAGGATGAGAACAGCCCAGGACTGCGGAGAGTTCAGGTCTGTTCTTAGGTCTGTGCATTCCAGACACCTTGACAGCATCCAACTCTCTTTTTTACTATGCAGTGTTAGTCTAACTTTTACTCTTGGCTCTAGACAAAGGCACAATCCTCAGACATGAAAACCAGTATCAGCTGAACCTCTCAATGGGCAGCTCTTACCCATCATGCCACCCTGCACATCAAGAGGTGTATTCACTGACCTCATCTCGAAAAGTGATCTCATTTTTCTTTTCCAAAAATATAATACATGTTTACTGATCAGACATTAAAACTTTCACTCATTTCCTCCTAAATCTCTCTCATAGATTCTACTCTTCAGATCTGCTTCCTCCCAACTCAGAAGCCCTGGCAGCCTGATGGTTAAACATTCTGCTGCTAACCCACAATCAAAAAGTTGTTGGTTTAAACCCACCCAGCAGCTCCTCACAAGACAGACCTAGAGACCTTCTCCCATAAAGCTCACAGCCTAGACAGCCCTGCAGGGTGGTTCTCCTCTGCCCCATGGAGTCCCCGAGGAGGGAAGATCAAGTCAGTAGCACCTGTCCACAAGATGACTAGAAGTAGACTTAAAAAATTATCATGGTCACAATAAAAGTGAGATTAGACACCTGTGTTTTGGAACTTAAACTATAAATCACTTTGTGAACTGATATCTCAATAACCATTAATTCATTTCTAGGCTGGAACCCAAGATTCCATTTATTACCACAATTTATAAAGCATCTTTTCTATATTCAGCACATGGGCAAGACGCCAAGAATGAGGATTAAAAAAACTATCTTGATTGGTTTGCCAGCTGGTATGTGGTGCTCCGTGGCCACCTCCCAAAGATCTGCCATTCCCGAGTCACCCAGGAAGACAGAATGAATTTCTTGTTAAGCATACATATCCCAAACTGTTGAAAAATTAGTCTAGAAATAAAGTAACTGACACAGTAAAACAGTTTCATCTCGCCCAGTATCCATCTGGAAGCTGCAGGACACACACAGACAGCACGCTTGCTGTATGGCTTTCATATGACTGCTGATAGATGGCTGTTGATAATTTTCTTGTTAAAATTGTTTAAAGAGAGTTGGTATACTGTTCTCAGTATAAATAATTTGCTTTAGTTTTCTAATACTTTTTTTAAAATAAGGATGTGTTCTGCATATATTTTGAGGTTAATTCTCCATCTCTCGTTTATATATATATATATATATCTGTCTGTATATGTGTGTGTCTCTCTGTATGTCTAGCACTCTCTATATAGATATATAGAGAGAAATAGAGATACATGGATTTATACATATTTGTGTGTGTGTTTATTTATAGATTGAGAGAGAGAACGTGAATGAATAAATGAATGAATTCTGGTAGGATAGAGCAGCTCTCTTCCTATCTATAAATCTGTATCTCCTATATATATTTTAAAGGTAAATATTACAAACCTAAGTCGCTATGAGTCATACTCAACTTGACTGCAATCAACAACAACATGTAATATAGACAGTTAGCCAGCTAAGTAGAGACAGAGCATTCTGGTGGTATATACAGTGTTGTGCAGCTATCCAAACGGCGCTGGGTTCAAACCTATCAGACAGTCTCTGGGAGACGATTGGCCATCTTCTGTAGAGAGTCAGTCCTCTGGGACGAGATGGACAGTCAACATGAGCTGGAATCAACCAGCCAGCAATGAGTGGGTGAATATTTTTTTTTCCAAACATCCAAAACATAATGTAAAATTCTCACAACAATTGTTTTAAAACTTACAATAAATAACATATAAAAAAAACCCCTGTTCATTTTTGTTGCATTATTTCTAAATGCCAGAAATATTTAGAAACATAGGAAACTTGTTTTGCAGAATGGTATTAAGTTGATGGTGTGAGATTCTAAATGTTGGTCAGATTCAAATAAAAAAACAAAACACTGTTAGCAAATTCCCTTTGGTTCTCATAGCTTATAAATTGGCATTTTTAGCATGGATCAGTCCCTGGAAATTATGCCAGTCTGGGATTTCTTAGGCCTGCCAAAATGACGTTTCGAAAGGAATGCAATCATAGAAAATTCCGCGCAAGCAGATATTTTAAAATGAGAAAAATCTTGTGAGATAGCTTTAATAAATTTCAAATGTAATAGAAATGATACTGGCATATGGCGCAACGATATATGATTACAGGAAACTTGGTGCCTTTAAATACTCAGCTGACTTCTTATCAAATCCACTTAACTCCTAAGCAATTACTTGAACGGTAACGAGATGTAGCTCCAGAACTTTCCCTTCACATACCCACCGCCATTCTGTCTGTTCCCGCTGGTAGTCACCTGAGGTATGAACGATCCTCTAGCACTTGCAAAGCTGTAAATCTTTATAGAGCCAACCGACTCTCTTCCCCGGGAGTGCTGATGGATTTGAACTGCCGATTTTTGAGGTAACAGCTGAACGCCTTAACACGGTACCGTCAGGGCTCCTCATACTTTCCTATACTCACACGCATACTCATTGCCATCGAGTTAGGACTGACTCACAGCTCACCCTCCAATGGCTTTCTGAAGGCCGTTAAGTCACACAGGAGGCTATGGTCTATCTGTCTCCCTCCGCATCACTGGTGGGTTTGGCCCATCAGAGAAGAATCACCGTTGGGTTAGACTCTGAACTCTGCAGCTGGAGCTCCCAACTTCTTAATAGAGCACTTGGTAAAAATTGCAGGGAAATTTAAGAAAGAAATTTGAGAATCTCATTTACAAAAACAACAAGAATTTTTCTATTTCTGGCTTAAAAGAGAAAAATATGCATACACGTAAGCAAAGCTACATATTTAAGCTTCAGTTAGTTCTGACTTATCTGTCTTTAGAAGGACCTGGCTGAAATTACATAGCACCCAGTGGCTCATTAAAGCTTTATTTCATTATGTGAAATCTCTGCGCTGGTCAGGTGTGCAGTTTGAGTGAGCATAATGCAAGTGGCTGTGTTATTAACACTGATGGTAAGTAAATCTGACAGGTTATGCTGACCGATGGAAATGAAATCAGAAGACTTCTATTTGATAGGAAGGGAACTGAAACCCTAATTTGAAGAAATGTTCCATTTACATCTACACGCAATTTGATAATTTGTGACAGGGAGATTTTTTTTTCCAGCTCAAATAGAAAGTTGACTCCCTAGGAGTTATTACGCAGTGGAAATGCAATTTCCTAACCTATCTGGATGAACTCGGTTGTGTATTATCTTTCACACTGATATCTCACCACCTTCGTTTCAATAAGTACTGTGTTGCGGCTCTCCTTACTGAGAGGAGAAGCTGATAAAAAAATTAGGTTCTTCTAGGAGAATGGCAAAGTGTCTATTTATTATCTCCAGATAAAAATCTGCTGAAGAATAATTTAAACACATAACGATTCCATCCCTGAATTATTTTTTTTTACCTCACTGCAATAGATCAAGGTAATGAACACTTTACTGTTTGTTTTTGTTTCTTGATAATACTTCCATACATACAAATTGAGGACAAAAGAAAGAAAAGGAGGATTTCAACAGTAGTTGTTGCTGTGTGTTGCCGAGTTGGAACAGACTCAAAGCTGACCCTCCAGTGGTTTTCAGAGGCAGTAAATCACATGGGAGAGATAGCCCATCCTTCTCCCACAGAGCAGCTGACGGATTCGAGCTATGTACCTTTCAGTTAATAATGCAGCTCCTTACCACGAAGCCACCGAGTTCCTTTGACAGGTCTGTAATGAAGGCCAAATAGTCTGAAGTTGTATGTGTATGATAAGCTGCTCCAAGGAGCTCACTAGGTTATTAATACATTGATAAGCCATTTTGCATAACAAATGGATCCTAATTTTGAGGTATTTCTTTATGTCTTTGTGTGTACTGGCATTTTTTATTGTTGAGACTAGTCACCTGTTACAGGCTGATTACAGCTGAAGCTAAGTAAACTAGTTTGTCCAGTAAGTAAACTGTGGAAAGCATTATCTCAATGGCTTTTTTAATAAATGCAAAAAGTAAGTTTTGATGAATTATTTTCCTTTGAGTTCTAAGTTACTGTTGAGATTGAAAAATGAAAAATCACTCACATCATCCAACGTTCTATCTTCGCCGCCAGCTCGCCCTGTCATAAATCATAAAGCCACATGTAGATGCAAATGGAGCATCTCTTCAAATTAGGATTTCAATTCCTTCCACATTATAGCACGTGCCCATGCATGACCTTCAGAAATAGTTCTTTTCAAGAGTTGCCAAATGTGACTGGCAGCACAACATCGAGGCGATGCCGTGTGCGTGTTCAGTGGGAGGTGGGCCAGCCAGGCGAGTGCACACGACATCATTCTCAAGGATAGAAGGGGCCTGAAGGCTCGCTTAGAACAACCCTATGTTCTGAGGCCCGAGGTAGCAGAGAGCTGGTCTCTGTGGCTCAGCTGCATAGGGCTGTTCCCGACTGCTCCAGTTACTAGGTTTTAGAGTCTCGATTGCATCGTGTATAAAATGGGCATCGTAGTAATAAAATCTAGCCATACCTTTATTAATGACTGTCTTGGTTATAATGCCATGGCTTGCACAGTGCTATGATGATGGAAGTTATTTCAAACGGCTCAGGATTACCTCTGGTAGACAGTTCTGGTTGAGTTTCCGGACTAAGACAGACTAGAAAGAAAGGCCTGGCAACCTACTTTTAAAAATTAGTCTACGAACACCTTTATGGACGAAAGTAATGCTCTTCAATATAGTTCTAGAAGATGCACCCTCTGTACTAGAAGACAATACATGATAGCTAGGAAAATTGACCCAGATATACCGGTGGTGATGAAAAGAGTCCCACAAAGATCAAGTAGACAGAGTACAAGGACAAGTGGCCAACCATGTGAGAACTAGTGAGACACCACGTGCAGTTGGTACCAGCTCTCATATGTGAGAATGTGTATGTCAGAAATGCAGTTTATTTAGTCACAAGAATGCCCACATGCAAATTCGTTTAAGCTGTGAGACCCTTACTACTTCAACACACCGTCAAGACCATCTGTCTCCTGCCATCCCCGTGTTTATAACTGGACCCCCTTATCTCAGTGCGAACCTTCAGTGTACACTTTCTATTGAGGGACAGGTGGAGGGTGGACTGTGGAGTCTTACTCGTGCTGTATTAACCTTATGTGCAGCTGGATCCAAAATGAGCAGTTAACTGGGCAAAGATTGTTGTTAGATGCTGTCGAGTTGAGTACAACTCATAGCAACCCTATGAACAAAAGATCTGAACCTTGTTCTGTTCTGCGCACTTCAATCCTCGCACTTCCTGACACACAAGAGCCCACTGCAGCAGTCACGGTGTCAATCCACTTAGTTGAGGGTCTTCCTCTCCTTTAACCCTTCCCAGCATCATGTCCTTCTCTAAGGAATAGCCCCTCCTAGCAACATGCACAAAGTGTGTGAGGTGAAGCAAAGGCATCAAATCCTCTGTCATCCTTATTCATTGCCCTGCTCTAAGATGTATAGCAAGCAATCAAAGACCAAAGCCTGAAACAGACAGACGCTCTTTAGTCCTCAGTCTGACATCATTACTTCTCAATAATTTGGAGAGGTCTCTAAACTATAGATTTTTCCAGTACAATGCATCTCCTTATTTCCTAACTGCTGGTACCAAGGGTGTTAATTATGGATCCAAGCAAGATGAGGCTGTTGACAGTTTCAATCTCCTCTCCAAACACCATGACTCAGATTATATTAATAGTCCCATTATATTAATGGGTCTCTGATCCATTTTGAGAGAAGTATTTCATACATCTGTGTCTGCTGATCACGCAGCAGAGCCAGCAATGTTCTTCCCCATAATCCAAACCCTAACCCAACTCTTCTACAGATCCTGGTAAAGAACCAATGGGAATGCCAGTTCCAGGTGACACCAAAAAAGGGAAGGAATTCAATTACCTTGACAACTACAAAAAAATTTAACCAAGTTATTTGCATACAGAATTATGTCCTAAGTTTTTAAGTAACTGTTGTTGCTGTGTGCATTGCGCCAAAACCAACCCAGAGCTAACCCTACGTTGCTGGTGGTGTACTGTCGAGTACCATTGAGTCAGAACCGAACCATAGCCGACCCTCCAACAGATTTTCAGATGCAGTAAATCTCATGGGAGGAGACTGTCCGCCCTTCTCCCCCAGAGCAGCTGGGGGATTCAATCTGCATGTCTTTGGAATTCCTGTGATCTTACCACGACTAGGCCACTTAGAACGCCCTTTGGTATTCATAAATCCAAGGGTATTTTAATTGTGACTTTAACTTTTAAATCAGTTTGGCACACACACACAGATAAATCTTCCATACAATTAAGATAATACTAATGCAGATAGTAATCTAATACTAATGTAGCAAGGAATTTGATACTAATGTTGAAGAAGATTAGGCAACATACCATAACAGAACCACCTGCCACAGAGATGACACAAGGTTGCTCACTGAAACGGAGGAAGACTTGAAATGTTTGCTGCAGGAGATCAGAGACAGCCTTCAATGTAGACTGAAACTCCACATCCACCAGCTGCTTGGAGGGAGAAAGGGGCAGTCTCCTGTGTAGCTCTGGAAACCTGATGAAGAGGTGTCTCTGAGTTGGAATCAAGCTGACTGTAGAGAGGTTTTTCTCCTTTGGGGTAAAGTTGTCCAGCACAGTGCCTGGTGAATGATTTTCAACTATTTGTTGAATGGAAGAATTCATTCCCCTTAAAGTTCAAGCGGCTGTTGGATTTTTTTAGAAACAGTGTTCTATTAAGATGAAGATAATGTTCTATGATTTGCCTCTATAACAACTTTCTAAGACTCTGATGTGTTACTGGTCAGTGGTTTTAATTCTTTAAGGAAAATGAGCACAAACACATTGTAAAAGAGTTTAACCTTTTCCTGGTTTGGTAAGCATTACTTTAAAAAATATATATTTTAAAAAATTTAACTTCTTGAGATACACATTCCCTCAGCATTACTTTTTAAAAATGATGCTAAAAGGAAACCAAAGAAAGCTTTCTTACTCCTTCACTGTTTTTAAAAAAAATTCATTTCTTTAAATATTTTTGTGACCAACTGTATGATATTTTATAAATGATGCTTCCGATACAATTCTTTATTTGTAAATTAATTTATAATTTGAACTGGGGTACAGTTATTTTCCATAGAAAGTATACTGCATGCAGAGAATCCTTGGAAAATAAACTTTGAAGTGAAGTCATTTCTGGCCAAAAAAAAAAAATCCTCAGAATCAAGCCAACAGCAGTCAAGACATCACCAGATGAGCTGCATTGGGAACAACTGCTGTTGAGGACCTTTCCAAAGTCACAGCAGTGATGTCAGTCTAGAAACTAAGAGGCATTCGATCCAGGCCATGGTCTTCTCAGTTGCTTACTATGCATCTGAGAGCTGGACAGTGAATGAGGATGACAGAAGAATCAATGCCTTTGAGCTGTAGTGCTGGAGAAGAGTTTTGAACATACCATGGACTTCCAAGAGAACAAACTAGTCTGTCCTGGAGAGGGTGAAACCAGGTTACTACTTGGATGCAAGGAGTTTGAAATTCTATCTCACATTCTTTGGACATGTTGCCAGGAGGGACCATTCTTAGTGAAGGACATCATGCTTGGAAGGGTGCAGGGTCAGCACAGAAGATGACCTTGAATAAGATGGATTGACCCAGTAATGGTGGCAATGGGGTCAAGTGTGTCAGGGATGGTGAAGCTGGTTCAGGAGCGGACACAGTGCAGAGCTGCTGTTCATGGGGTTACTTGTGAATTGTGAGTTGTAGTTGACTCGCTGACACATAACAACCACAACATAGTAAACATCTAAAATTACCAGCTATTCCACTGCTTGGAATATACTCTGAAAAAATTAGAACTGAGTCACAGAGACTTGTACACCAATGTTCATAGCAGCACTAGTCACCATATCAAGAGCATGGAAACAGCCCAGATGCTCAACCGCAACAGAATGGATTGAGACATGGTACATTCACACAATGGAACACTATGCAGCACACAGGAGCAAGGGTTTTGTGAATTACTACCTAACGTGGGAGGGACTGGAGAGCGTTATGGTGGGTGAACAAACTCAGTCTCCTATGGGGAAATACTAAGACCGTTATTGCAGAATGAGTGAGGGTTCAAGGTGGGACTTAATCATGGGTCACACAATTTGATGGGTGGGGTAAAAGAAAAGGGAAAGATTGGCGTGAAAAACAATGTATATGAACTTCGTATGTAAACCAGTATAAAATTTTAAAGAGGTAAAAAAAACCCATAAATAAGAATTTTAAAAACAAAAAATACTAGAAATATTACTATTCAATAAGAAAATTTAATTGCTTATCAAGAAATGATCCTATTGTTCTATCAACTGTGTATATTCAAATATGAAAGTTGGACAAGTCCATAGGAAAAAATACTGTTCTAAATTTTGCATATGATAAAAATTTTATTTCTTTTTTTATTTCAGACAGATAGGGCTTAATTTTCTTTTCAGGTTTTCTCATTGATCACATGAGAATGTACCATGGTCATATAAGAATATAATAGCACAGTAAAGCAATGGTGTCTCTCTGGAGACTAAGGTGCGTCTGATACAGGCTATGGTCTTTGCAATCACTTGTTATGCATCAGAGAGTTGGACAATGACCAAGGAGGATAGAAGGAGAATTGATGCCTTTGAGCTGTGGTGCTGGAGAAGAGTATTGAGAATACCATGGACTGCCAAGAAAACAAACAGATTTGTCCTGGAAAGGGTTAAACCGGGTGGCTCCTTGGAGGCAAGGATTCTGAGGCTCCGTCTAACATACTTTGGACATGTTGTGAGGAGAGACCGGTCCTTGGAGAGGGACATCGTGCTTGGGAGGGTGGAGGGACAGCGCAGGAGGGGAAGGCCCTCTATGAGGTGGATTAATTCAGTGACTGGGGTGATCGGGATGGGAGTGTCAGCGACAGTGAGATTGGCACTGGACAGAGCGGAGTTTAGGGCTGTTGGGCATAGGGTCACAAGCGACTCGACGGCACATAACAAGAACAAAGCAGGCAGTTCAAGTCTGCCAGATGTTCTGCAAGAAAATGAGATGCATTCTCCTCTGGTTCAGTTTACAGCCTCTGAAAACCTACTGGAGGGTCAGCTTTGAGTCGATTCCGAATCAACAGCACATAACAACCACCACCGCACTATCATCCGACAACTCCTTTCACACATGGTATGATCCTGCACAGAGCAAACAAAACATTCCCCGGTAGAGAGGCACTATTCTGTTGTCAAGCTGTTTACGGCCATTATCATCTTCGGAGATGTAAGCATGGTCTAATGGACGGTTAAGACGCAGCCCCAAAGGATGCAGACATTTTTTAGTATCAGTTTTGCAAACACTTCTAGAGAGCCAATAAAGGCCTGCCAGCAAATTGTGTGAAAAATGACATTTTTTTTCTGACTGCCTTTTAAGTTCCTTTTTTTTTTTTTTACTATCTCAGACCTCAAGGACAAAATTATGTATTCCAAATCAGCTTTTGAAAAAGTAATTACTAAGACTCATAAATTTTGGGTAAACTTTCAAATTCAAATGTACATTTTATAAATTTTACTTGCTTTGCAAATTTTGTTTCTTTACAATTGTTCAGATACCTTTGCTGTGGTGATAGTGGTTGTTGTTATATGCCATCAAGTCACTTTCCACTCATAGCAACCCTATGTTCAAAAGCTCTGAATCCGGCTTTATCCTGTGTCAACCTTACTGTCTGACATACCCACTCCCACTACCCCAGTCTCTGAATCAGTCAACCTCATCAAGTGTCTTCCTCTCCTGCGCTGTCCCTCCACCCTCCCAAGCATGTTGTCCCTCTCCAAGGACTAGTCCCTCCTTACAGCATGTCCAAAGTAAGTCAGAGGAAGCTTCAGAATCCTTGTCTCCAAGGAGCAGCCTGGCTTTACCCTCTCTAGGATGAACCGGTTTGTTCTCCTAGCAGTCCATGGTATATCCAATACTCTTCTTCAGCACCACAGCTCAAAGGCATCAATTCTCTATCATCTGTACTCATTCTCAAGCTTTCAGACACATAGCAAGTAATTAAGAAGACTATGGCCTAGTGGAAGGAAGCCGTGCTACCAAGCCGAAGGTGGGTGATTGTCATCTGCGGCCCTCGGCCAGGTTCAAATTGTCTTCCTGTCAAACATTCTTCTAAGTGGTATAGCACTGGTCTGTTGCTGTACAGAGGTAACTCGTGGTTGCTGTGATGCTGAAGCCTGTGACAGTGATGTGCCAATCGTGGTAATGGGCACCCATGGTGGACAGTGTTGGCTGGAGCTTCCCGACTAAATCAAGCCTGGAAGCAGGAGCGGCATCCACTTCCAAAATGGCTTGCCTCCGGAAACTCTATGTACGAACAGTGCTCAGGCTGTTGGTTCACAGGGTCGCTATGAGTCGTCTACGACTCGACGGCACCAAACAACAACATGGCCTGGATCTCCTTAGTCTCCAAACTGACATCACTGCTCTTCAGTACTCTGGAGAAGTCCGTGACAGCACACTTTCCCTTTGCTAGTTCTCTATGACAGTTGTTTGTTGGTGTTTTTTTTTCCTCCCCTCTTTTGGAAGTCCATATTCAGTACTCTGCTAACACTATATATAATTCAAAGGCATCAATTCTTTGGTTTTAGTAAATGATAAAATGCAACTATTTTCAGTGAAATAAGTGTAACATGAAATTTCAATTTGACTATAGATTCCATTCCAAATCATTCTCATACAGATAAGCTAAGTATTGTTTAGTATTATTAATTATTATTATTATTATTATTCATTTCAATGAACATCTACAGAGATTTTGGAATTCCATTCATTCACTGATGCACTTTTCTCCCCCCACTCAACCCCCCCAATTCACTCCTCTCCTTGAAAAGCAAAAGAAAAATTCCTTCATTGGTTTTCATATACATATCTCCAACAGATTGGGGTGGGGGGAAACCCTGAAAAGCAATGTATCCCATTTATTAGTTAAAAATCATACTAGTAAACTGCAAAACAAGCACTTCATTTGCAAAACTGATGTTTCTAAGTGCAAAGGTTAGTCTACTGACAATGTTGCTAATAGACTGTTAAATAGGCACACTACAGAAAATTCTAGAATAGAATGAGTCTACTATTTTCATAGGATGTGCTTCATAATCTTGTAAGGCACATGGCAGTCGAGCAGTGTCCAGGGTCATTGATTTGTTTGGTATTTTATTGTTCAGCTACTCTGCCTGTTTGTTTTTTGGTTTTTGTTTTGTTTTTGCCATTTCAGCTCACTTTGAGGACTGAGGTGTGCCGGACCTAAGCCCCGTGATATACATCATTCAGAAAATCTGCTGTCAAGGGCCTCTCCAAAGTGCTGGAGAAAAAGATGCCAACTTAAAGACTAAGGTGTGCTTGATCCAAGCCATGGGGGTTTTTAATGGCTTCCTTCGCATCTGAAACTTGTACAGAGAAGAAGGATAACAAGAAAAATCAATACCTTTGAATTGTGCTGTTGGAGAAGAGTACTGAATATCCCCAAGATTATGCAACCTGGGAGGGACTGGAGAACATTATGCTGAGTGAACTAACTCAGTCCCACAAGAATAAATACTGTATAAAACCATTATTGTAGAACGAGTATAAGGATCCAGGAGGGGTGGGAGAGGGTGGAAGCAGAGGGATGAGGATGTGCGGGGGGGTGGGGGGGATTAATCATGGGGATGTACAATTAGACGAATAGTGGGCTGCAGGAAATGGAAAGAATCTGATTTCAAAAACGGTGTATTCAAATTAGGTAAATAAACTAGCATAAAATGAAAGAAGAAGTCTGTGTTGGAGATAGTATAAACATGGTGCTTCTTCGAGGCAAGTGGAATGACACTTCATCTCACATATTTGGGCCTATTTTCAGGAGGAACTAGTCCTTAGAGAAAGACATTATAGTGGGAAAGGTAGCAGGTTAGAAAAGGAGAGACCTTCACCAAGACGAATGACACAGTGGCTGTAACGGTGGGCTCAAGCACACTGGAGATGGGAGGCTGGTGCAGGGATAAGACAAGATTCAGATCTGTGGTTCATATGGTTGCTATGAGTCATAATCGACTCGATGGCACCTAACAGCAGCATCTCATTTGAATGCATAAGAGAGAGGAGGAAAAAGCTCTTTGGAGTATCAATACTTCTGGTGGTGGTGGTGGTTGTGTACCGTCGAGTTGGAACTGACCCTCCAGTGGATTTTCAGAGGTAGTTAATTGCACAGGAGGAGAGTGCCTGTAATTCTCCTGCAGAGAAGCTGGTGGATTAGAACTGCGTGCCTTTGGGATCGCAGTACAGCGTTTTACCACTAGGCCAATCCATCCTTGCTTTTACATGATTGCAATTCCCTTCATGCCTGTAGCTCTGAAATGACTTCCAGTCTAATGTGGATCAATTCTGTTTCTGTCCTTCTGACAATGAAATAATCTTGATAATATGCACCACCTATTCCATTGACAAAAATGTCTTTGGAGGTTGCACATCTTATCAAGATGAGAAACTTTGCCTAGTTTGAAAACAGTACAGGCAATTATCTGAAAATACCGTCCAGAGACCACTATCTTCCAGAGTCGCACTTATTTATTAGCTCTTATGTTTATCTTTGCATTTTATTTACTTTTTATCTTGAAACTATGCACCATCCCTGTGCAAACTTCTGCCGACTGAACTATAGATTTCTCCATTTTGAGCAGCATTTTTCATATTCCAGTTAACCTTTTCCTCGGAATTGTGAATATTGTATATTGTCTGAGCAATACTGAGGCTGCTGATAAAACAAAGTATCTCATCATTTCTAAGAAAATTATGATAACTTTTGCCTCCACCAGTTCTCTTGTAATCTAAAAACAGTTGTCAGTCAACTTTCTACAAGAATGAATTCTCCACTGATAAAAATCTTCTGTTACATAACATCACTTGCAGAATGGGGTACCTTTTCAGGGCCTACAAAACCCTGAAATGTAACAACATTTGTTTCTTCACTTAATTTTCTTGCGTTAAATTCCTCTCATCATATACCCTACCTGGAATATGCTGGAAATCAGCACTGCTTGGAATTCATCCAGGTGATTCTGTAATTATGAAGCCCTGTCGACACTGCTGCCGTTAACTCTGAAATGCTCATGGAAAGGTTACTGGTTTGATTTCACCTGCCTCTCTTCAGGAGAAAATGTGGCAGTCTGCTTCCACAGAGATTTACAGGGTTGGAAGTCCTACAAGGAAGTTCTGTTCTGCCCGTTTGGATTGTCATGATTTGGAATTGACTTGGTGAGATAAGAAATGAGGACGTCATCAACCAAACCTAACAGATGTTTTAACTACATGGTTACCTCACCGCCTGCATCCTCAATGACCACCCCTCCTTTATACCCAAGCACCATCCTTCATCTGGAAACCATGTTCTTCCTCTTGAATTCACAATAAAAAAATCTCTTTGAAGTAATTTTTGTTTCCCTTCTAGCCTTCCTGCACAGAGCATCTATTTGTAGTTGGTGTATGTCACACAGACTAGAATCATCCAGTCTCCCTCTTGTCTCATCTCTTTGGGAAATTTTCAGAGTTTTATAGCTCAACTTCAACACAGACCAGACTTACAGAGTACACTGTAACAAGTATGTGGAATTGGTACTCCAGCTGAATGGACTTTCAAATAATATATTAAAATATATATAACAGTATTTAATGTCTAAGAAGCATTTGACTGGTGCCATTTACTGTTAAGTACTTTAAAATTAGGAATTAAACCTATAAATTAAGACAGTTAAGTCCCTGGGGATTTGAATACAAGAAAAGAAAAATTGGAGAAAAGTAATTGTCTGTGTATTATTTCTATTTTAAATGATGAGATGCACAACTAAATCACAATCATCACCAAGAAAAAAAAATCACAGCAACAGTTGTGATAGAATGAACTCTTAACTGAGTATGTGATTGGGTAAAACTGTGTTCCATAAATTTGGTGCCTTATTTTGGGGAATTAGATCACCAGGTCTTTCTTCCAAGATGCTTTTGGTTTGATTTTAACATCCCACCTTGGACTTAGCACCTGTAAAAACAGCAGATACAGCATGGCGGAGGCCAACTGTGACTTCTACCTGCTTCATAAAGGGGAACTTTGCTCATCAATAATAAACATAGTGCCATACAAACAGACATGCCACCCCACCTACACCTATTTTAACCAGTCATTGGAGCTAATATTTATTGCAAGACTCACAGACTTTACTTGTTGTGGGGTTTATTAGGGAACTAGAGGGGGAAGGCAAAGAATGTCTCAGTCGTCCCAAGCCATATTAACAAGGCATAATTCCTCAATTAGTGTTAAGTTCAGGTTCAGTTCAATAGCACAAATGCAAGACACCTTTGGTTTCCTCAGTCATCCAGCAAACTTTATCTCATTGTTCTTCAGTAATTTGGAGAGATTCCTGACTGCAGACTTACCCACTGTGATATCTTCTAATATCCTGACTGCTGGTACCAAGTGGATTGATTGTGAATCCAAGTAAGATAACGTCATTGACAGTTTCAATTTTTCTACCATGACTAGACCAATAAGCAGTGTCATGTCATGATGGATGGAGAGGAGGTTGAAACTGTCAACAGATTCATCTTGCTTGGATCCACAATTAACACCCTTGGAACAAGCAGTCAGGAAATAAGGAGACACAATGAACTGGGTATATCTGCAGTTAGGGATCTCTCCATATTTCTGAGGAGTAGTGAGGTCAGTTTGAGGACTAAGGTGTGTCTGATAGAGGTCATAATTTTTCTGATTACTAGCTATGCATCTGAGACCTGGACGATGAATAACAAAAAGAATTGGCACCTCTGTGTTAGTGGTGTTGGAGAAGAGCACTGAACATCCCATGGATAGCCAAGAGAATGAACAGATATGTCTTGGAGATGATGCAGCCGGAGTGCTCTGTGGAGGCAAGAATGAGGTGGCTTTGCCTCATATACTTCAGACATGTCGCTAGGAGCTCCTATTCCTTGGGAAGGGTGGAAGGTCAGCAAAGGAAAGGAAGACCCTCAGCCAGGTGGACAGACATGGTGACTGATGTGATGGACTCTTGTGTTTCAGGAAGTGTGAGGACGGCACAGCACAGAACAGGGTTCAAATCTTTTGTTCATTGGGTTGCTATGAATTGTGCTCAACTCAACAGCATCTAACAACAACATCATGACGTCACCTGTTGGTTGGTGCAGTGGTGAGAATGTTTTTGTTTTCTTGACATTGAGATGCAATCCATATTGAAGTCTGCGGTGTTTAATCTTCTGCAGTGTTTCAAGTCCTCCTCACTTTCAGCAACCTAGATTGTGTCATCTGTATAGCAAATGTTATTTATCAGTCTTCCTCCAATCCTGATGCCACATTCTTCATAGAATCCAGTTTCTCGAATCGTTTGCTCAACAGATTGAATAGGTGTGATAAAAGGTTACAACCCTGACGCACAGCTTTCTTACGTTTAAGCCATGTAGTATTCTCTCGCTCTGTCCACACAGTAGCCTCTTATAGGTATAGGTTTCACATGAGCACAATTAAGTGATCTGAGGTTCTCATTATTCTCAGTGTTTGCAACAATTTATGATCCACACAGGCAAATGCCTTTGCATGGTCAATACAGCACAAATAGACATTGTTCTGGTATTCTTTGCTTTCCGCCAGGATCCATCTGATATCAGCAATGATATCCCTGGTGCCACAGCCTCTTCTAAATCCAGCTTGGACTTCTGGCAGTTCTCTATGCACTGTTCTAGCCAATTTTGGATGATCTTCCACAATATTTTGCTTACATGTGATATTACTGATATTGTTAGATAATTTCCACATTCTGTTGGAGATTAGGTCTTTGTCAATTACATTTTGTTAAAATAATTTAAGTTTTATAAAGAGTATCATTTCTTTTGTAATATACTTTTTTAAATACATGTATATTTATCATCTCTCCACTCTTCTGTTTCTGTCAACTCGTTGCCAGTGAGCTCATTCAGATTTATAGACAGGAGAGAGCAGAGCTGCCTCATAGGGTTTCCAAGGATGTGGTTTATATGAAAGCGGACTGAGACCCCTTTCTCCCTCAGAGTGGTTGGTGTGTTTGAACGACTTCAAAGTGCCTTGTGTACGTATGTGTTTTATCCAATGTTGTTACATAATGTCATCAGGCCGAACTGACACACCTGACCCTCCTGTGGCTTTTCAGACACAGTAAATATAACAGGACACGATTCCCCATCCTTCTCCCTTAGAGCAGCTAGTGGATTCAAACCACAAACCTTTGGGTTGGTAGTACAACTCCTTACCTCTAAGCCACCAGGGCTCCCTTTTAACCGGTGACCAGAACACTTTCCACCAAATGTAAATGATGTTTTGGGTGCTGAAATCTAGAGAAATGCCTTCTTTTTTCACTTGTATACTTTCCCCTGTCACTTGGTATGTATGCATTTATCTTTAGCAGGTATTCATTAAATGGGAAGCTTTTCCATATTTTTACAGTTTTACACATTGTCCTTTTTAAAAACATCTGAAAGTCAACAACAAAGTGAAACATAATGAATCAGCTAATTGTAAATCAAATATTTCCTAAACATCATAAGATCAAAGTTAAGTAATTTGATATTATTTTTAAGAGCCATCTATCCCTTTGACATATGTTACAGAAACCCCGATGGCATTAGAGAAGAAAAGGAATTTTCCACATGTTAGTGCTGTTATGAGCTTTCTACCATAAAATTGAATCAAGGAATAAAAATATTTATTGTGTCTTGAAAAAAAATTTATGTGATATATAATTGTGAAGATATTGTGGAAACTGCTGGGTATTCAAATGTAAAGCAAACTTCTGTATGTCTAAAAAATAACTGGACCATGTAAGCCGGGGTAATCTTCATACTTGGCCATAGAAAAACAATTATGGTAATCATTTTCATGGGTGCTTAGAGTAGAAAAAAAACGTTTTGAAAACAGAGTAACCAAGCCTTGCTCAGGTGGCAAATGTCTGCTCAGCTCCGGCTGTCATTTAAAACACAAGGAGTAGGTAACGTTATTTTGGTTTTTAATAGGTGGTTAACATTTGGCTGGTGTGAGTTTGCAGACAAATAATATCAGCTTCATCTGCTCCAACGACATCTGACTTGAGGCAAGGACGAGGCGATCGATCCCTCACTATGATAGTGGAATGCCAAATCAGCTCCCCAGAAACTGGTTTGCCAACATATTAAACCATATATAGCTACCTGCTTGCAGACACACTTCTATCTCCAACCTCCTTTCTCATCCTCTCTCTCCCCTCCTTTCCACGAGAGTGTGAAGCCATCAGCTCCCTCTGCTCACCCCCCACAACCTCGATAAAGCATATAAACCCTCGTTCTCCCTTCTCATTCACCAGATAATCAGCCGAGCAAGACACATGTGCAGCAGCAGAAGCGAAATGCAAACAAAAAAGTCAGTTCTCTATAATCAGTATGTTATTAAAAAAACAAAACACCAAAGAAAACCTGGACTGTGGGTTGTCTTTGTTCCTTCCTTTAAAAACAAAAACAAACACTCTGCCATCAGAGATAAACTCTGACACAGGACTGTCCAGTTGCCAGAACTTATAGGTACAAAAGGACAATGGAGGCATCTAATAAATTTTAAGCGTTCTGTACAACCCATTTATTATTTTCCTCAAATGTATGTAATTGCATCACTCATTGCCTTGGATTCACACTCTACTGGTCCTACAGGACAGAGTGGATTTATCCTACATGGTTTCCAAGACTTGTCAACAAGTTGTTAAGTCCCACTGAGTGTAACTCATAGTGACCGTAGATCCAAAGCAAGTTCAAACTGGGCATGCTCATGATTTCACTAAAGGAAAGAAATCATTTCAAAATAGTGGAATTGTTTTTATGAGCCATCAAATCCTCCGTGACTCAGTGACTGTGTACAACAGCTCTGAAGCCTGCCCTGTCCTGAGCTGGTCTCACTGACTCCGACACACCTACCCCCATTACCGTGTCAATCCATCTCAACTGGGGTCTCCGTTACAGGAATCTCCTATGCCGTCCCTTCACCCTCTAAGCATGATGTCCTTCTCCAAGGACTGGCCCCTGTGAGATGGAGCTTCAAAATCCTTGCCTACAAGGAAAAATTTAGTTTCACCCTTTCCAAGACAGACCTACTTGTTCTCTTGCAGTCTATGGTATGTTCAATGCTCTTCTCCAGCACCACAGCTCAAGGGCATCAATTATTCTTCTGTCATCCTTAATCATTGTCCAGCTCTCTAATACATAAGTAATTGTGAACACCATGTGGAGTAACAGAGGCATGTTTATGAGACAAATCACAGGACCGACAGTGTAATGTTCTAATTGAAATTTGCAAGACCATAGAGATGGGGAGGTGGGCTTTTAGTGAGTGCTTCGAAACACAGATGTGGGCTATGGGAACTGATTAGTTTAGACACCTGACAAAAGCAGCTCCGGGGAGCTCTGGTGGCCTAGTGGCAAGAAGCTGCACTGTAATCCCAAAGATATGTGGTTCAAACCCACAAAAGGAGGGGCAATCTCCTCCTGTGCCAGTCAGATCCGATTCAACAGTACACAACAAGAAAAAATGGAAGGGGGAAGAAAAAGCTGCAGTGGCTTAGTGGCTGTTCCATCAACTGAAAAGCAGGGAGTTTGAGTCCACCAGCTGCTCTGTGGGAGAATGATGGACAACCTCCTCCTTTTCAGTTTATAACCTCTGACCTTCTCTCTTGAGGGTCAGCTATGAGTCAGTTCAGTTCCAGTTTGATATCAATGAGTGGGAGAGAAGGGGAATTTTACAGGACGGCCATAGCTTAACTAGCTTCCTGAATTATTAAGTCATTATAATAAAATCATTATAATAAAAAGAAATGAAAATTTTAACAATAAAAATAAGTTCATTAATTACACAGGTAGTTTCCTGAATGTTTTCTGAGGACTGCTCATGGGATTTCTCATAAGGGAGAATCTTGACACAAAACCTTTAGGAAGACTCCATTTCTTTCTTTTTTTTAAATTATTTTTTATTATGTGTGTGTATGTGTGTCCCGTCAAATAGAATCTGACTGGTACAGGAGGAGATTGCCCCTCCTTTTCCAGCAGAGCATCTGGTGGACTTGAACCATGTATCGCTGCATTGCAGTGCAGCTTCTTGCCACCAGGCCACCAGAGCTCCCTGGAAGACTCCATTTCTTTAGTTTGTTCATAGAGGAAAACAGCCTCACTCCTTATGTAGATAAGTCTAAGGGAGCTGGTTGTGCAGCTCACTGCGAGGAGTGCTGCTCGCCCAAAGGTGAAGTCTGGCAGTTCAACTCCCCCCACTGCTCCACAGGACAAAGATGGGCAATCTCTGCACTGAGATTTACAGCCTCTACAACATCCGCTGATGGCCAGCTCAGAGTCGGCGCCTACGCCCAGGAACTTTTGACTTGGGGTTTTGCTTGTTTGTTGTTTTGGTGTTTTTGTCTGTTGGTTGGTTTGGTTTGTTTTTTTGAAGGGTTTGATGGCTGCATGGGAAATAAGCAAATGCTAAGATGGTGTTGTGGTGTGCGTTATCAACCTATTTCTCCATATCGCTGCCACAATCTGCCTTCTAGATATGCCCACTTTAACTCCGTGGAAGGCCTGTCTATTAATTAATATGCAACTTTGGGTTCCTAAACCAGCAACACAAGGATATGGCCTGTTTTGTGGTCTGCTGGAGCCATTGTTTTCACTCGGTGCCGAGGGACATTTCCCCAGTCGTCTTTATTCCTCGATGAACTTAATTTGCGTTTTTAACATTTAGGCGGATTCCTTGATGCTGTTTTATGCTATGCAGTACTTGGTAGGATGGCTTTGGAGTTTTAGAGCCTTGGCAACATGCTAGCTTTAGTCATCAATAATATCAAAGCCCTTGCCCCCCTCTGGCGAGCGCCAAGTCACCTAAAAACACAGCAGTGTCTGTTCTGGCTCAGCGGTGGCACATAACATCTTACCATCACGGAGCTGTCAGCCCCCCTTCTTCAGGGGTCTTCAGTCAAGTCAGGGCAAATTTCCAGTGACTGGTCCATGTCCTAATACACGTCGTCATCTGGTGACGGGATGACGTGAGTCGGATAAATCACACAAGGTAAGTAGTCAATAGAAGATGCAATTATTCTTTCCAAATTGCATGATGTATAAACAGCATTTCCAAGTGGTAAAATGTTTGCTAAAGTCTCACAGCCTCAGAAACCGGTGGGCTGGTCTGCTCTGCCCCTCAGCGTTGGTCAGGGGCAGTGGGCTTTGTGGGGTCAGTTAGGGGGTTTCACTCCCTAAACCTCAAATCAGTGACTAGCGATGTTAGATGTGTTCAGAGGACTCTAGCTCACTAGGTACTTACGCATTCATAAATTTTTTTTTGCATTCATAAAATTCTTAAAACGCAGAGTTCAAGCTCCCTGTGGTGCATGGATTGATTGAAGTCTCGACAAGAAGGAAGTTTTTAGGCAGTGGAACTCCTGAGAATCCTAATTTCATCATATTTTTGTCTCATATTAGCAGAGAGCATATTGAAAAAGGTTTTTTAAAAACTCAGTATTGTTTCAGGTTTTTTTTGGATGCTAAATGTCAAAAGAGAATGGATGTCCTTTACCTGGAAGGGATTAATGCTGAGGCTGTACCCCAAACTATGAGAATTCCCCCCTAGAATAAATTTTGCTGACAAAGGCAACTTATGGCCATCATATTCTTAGCACAAAAAAAAAAAAAGAAAACCACTTCAAACTCTTTGTTGTTGAATCAGTATCAACTCACAACTAACCTTTTAGTGAGTTTTCAGAGGCTACAAAGTGCACTGCAGGTGACTTCTCACCTTTCTCCTTTGGAGAAGCTGAGGGACTTGAACCACTTACCTCTGGGTGGCAAAGCAACTTCCTTCCCACTAGGGCCACTAGAGCCCCCTATGTTTAGCACTGACTTCCTGCAACTACTTTCAAACAGGTTTCTGCTCTAACAGCTCTCAGCTGGTACTTTTCTCTTGGGGACCTGGGGTCTTCCTGTTAAATGTGGGTCCCACCACCAGAGGGCAAGTGATGGGCGTCTGTGAGGGAGCCTCCAGCTCACGTCTGTGCTCTCATGGCTTCAGTGAGCGCTTCCCAGTGAGCCCGGCTGATCTTTCCGGAGTACCAGTAGGGAATGCTACAGTGAGTCCAGTAACACCCCTGCCCCTTCTTCAGAACTTGGGTTCTGATGCTTATGGTTCAAGTCCAGCCATCGCAACTTCCTGCATGAAGCTGTCGCTGGGATCTGTTGCTGAGTCATAAGCTGACCTGCCACTGGTTTCTAGAGAGATTATAAATCACACAGGAGGAGATCGCCCATCTTTCTCCTGCAGAGAAGGTGGGAGATTTGGAACACTAGCTTTTGGATTGGCCATGAAACAAGTAACTTATTAGACCACGATAGATGGGAAAATTTTCATTTGGCTTATTAGTTCTAAGGAGCTTTGGCCGGCACTGTGGTTAAGATATTCAGGTACCAACCGAAAGGTCAGTGGTTTGAGATCATCAGTTCCTCCATAGTAAGAAAATGCTAAAGTCCGCTTCTGTAAACCCTTACAGTCTTGGTAGCCTGTGGGCAGTTCTCTGTCCGATAAGGTCACTGTGAATCATAATCATCTCCGTTGCAGACGTTTTTGATTTGGGTCTGATCAGAGCCGTGCACACAGGTATTCTAGCATCCAGACATAGAGCCCCCTCCTGCTGTCTCCCAGCTAAACACAGGCCCTCCTGCAGACAAAGTCATGATTACAATACGTTACAATAGTGAGAATCAGCTAAGAGTACTGTAGTTGGTTAACTTTGTGAAATACATATAAATGTCAAAGTCTTGGTTTTCTGATGCCCAAACCATCTGAGGTGAAAAAGAAATCTTTTTAAAACATATAAGAGAGGAGGAAGTTAGATTTAAAGAACTAATAATATTTATAGATCAGGTGGCAGCATAGCAGGAATTTAATTGACTTCTATGCAAGCATTGTTTTTAAAAATGCTTTATGTTGGTATTAATAGTAGGTAGATAGTTGCATGATGAAAAAGCTGTTATTACTGTCTAATGTGTTAATCTGGTCTCTAGATTTCTCCACATGCAAAAGAAGCCTTTGCTAAGTGATTAATAGTTTTTTTATGGTCTTAATTACCTGTAATTGAGGCATGAAGCTAGAGAGGAAATGAACGAGCCCTGAAAGGCATCCTTAAAGCCCACAGAGAGACAGTGACCAACCACATAGTGTGTCCACTCTGGCTCTGAGCTGCAGGATCACTGAGAAGACAACGTCACAGGCGTCCACCGTCTCCTTACAAGGTCTAATGCAGAGAGGCGCTGGAGCCAGCTCACACCGGCTCATCCAAGGCCAGCCCCGTGAATTTCTTGTCGGCACTTAACTCTGTTAGTTGAGAACTGAAAATCAGCCGTAGTGACAGTATTTACACCCAGAAAGTTACCCAAGGATACGTGGTAAGGGGCTGCGTTGTCAAACCAAGGCTCACAGTTCGAATCCACTGGCTGTTCTTCACAGAAAAGAAGAAGATGAGCATTCTCCTCCTGTGGGATCTTCGGCCTCTAAAAACCCGCTGGAGGACAGTCAGCTGTGAGGTGGTTCCAACAACACCGCCCTATGTCAGATCTTGGTCTTGACACTCTTCTTAATCATTCTTGTTAATCTGTTAGAATTCTTCCCCCATTATAATAAGGTTATAACTTTGGATGATGTCACACGGTCAGTATGTGGTAGAACAGAGACTTGAATGGAGCTCCGTTTTATTTTTGCTTCTTACAGGATTTCTGACTTCAAGATATAAGGAAGGAGCTGTGTTAATACCCAAACTGAGCCTGGTGGAAGGTTATCGCAATAACTGAAACACAAAAGGATAGATAAATAGACAGAGATAAAGTGTGGTAAAAACACACAGGCCCACAGGTTTGACAATTTGATTGAAAATAAAATGTTCATAGGAAAGAAAAGCACTAAGAAGCCTTGTGGTTTTAAGTGGCATGTGAAACAAAATAGATTTAAAGTAAAGGAGAAGTGAGAAGCAAGGAATCAGTTAATGACGTTTTTGAAAGATGATTTGATGTATTTTCATGTACATAATTTTATTAAAAAGCAAAATATGCATCACGTAGCTACTGTCCCTTATTTGGAGGAAAATGGAAAAAAAAACCCAAACATTTTCTGCAGGTTTGTTCCTTGTCCCTTATACTATATAAAAGATTTCTGATGTCAGGTGGATCTCAGCTGAAAGCAGAGAATTCCAGGAAGATATTTACTTGTGCTTTGGTTGTTTGTGCAAAGGCCTTTGACTGTGTAGATAGTAACAAATTATGACTAACGTTGAGAAGAACGAGAATCCCCGAACACTTAATTGTGTCTCTGTGAAACCATTACCTAGGTTAAGAAGCAGCTGTCTGAACAGAACAAAGGAACACTGAATGACTTGACATAAGGAAAAGTATGTGTCTGGGTTGTATCCTTCCTCCATATCTATTCTATCTGTATATTAAAGAAATAATTTGTGAAGCTGGATTCTATGAAAAAGAGCAAAAAAAAACAACCCAAAACAAACAAACAAAAAACAAAAAAAAAAAAAGAAAAAAGAAAAAGAGTGTGGGGAAGATGTCAGTTTAAAGATTAAGGAGCCCCTGTCATGGTATTTTGAGTTGCCTCCTCTGCATGTTAAAGCTGGACACTGAGTTAGGATCAGAGAGGAACATTAGGTGTCTTTGAATGTTGTTGTTAGTGTTGAATCTCCCATGAACTGCCAAAACAACAAACAAATGCATCTTGAAGGAAATGTAACCAGAGTCGTCCTTTGAGGCAAGGAGAGTCAAAACTTTACCTCCCTTTGGCCACATTTTTAGGAAAAGCCATTCCTTGGAAAGTGACATCATGCTGGGAAAGGTATGGGGTCAGCAAGAGGAGATGGACTGACACTGTGACTACAACAGTGGACTTGACCATGACAGAGATCTTGAGGTTAGAGCAGAAGAGGGCAGGGTTGAGATCGATTGTTTATAGGGCTGCTGGGCACTGTCATCAACTCCACAGTACCTAACAACAACAACAACAAAATAAAAGACTCCCTGGCGGTGCAGGCGTCAAGCTGAAGAGCTGGCTGTTCAAACCCACCACCTCCCTGGGAGAAAGGACGGGACGATCTGCTCATAGGAGTATTTGAAACCTAGAAAAACTGGACAGGACAACTCTGTTCTCTCACATTGTTTCTGTTAGTGACAATCAGCTCAGTGGTAGCACACAACAGTCATACGCCTAGATTGTGATATTGCCTCATCACAGTCAATCCCAGTCCATCGGGTTAATCTTACAGAGATCAGAAACTCCAAAATGATCTTCAAGCAACTTGAAAGTTGACATCACAGGATAAATTTAACTTTAAAAAAAAATATATAATTTAAGTAGCATACCTGTCACAATTTTTTCTGTTTCAGGATAGTCAAAGGGATTAATGAATGCAGTTAATTCTACAGTAAATGTAATCAGATGGAAATCTTGCAAAAAAATGTTTGATGGGAAGAAATGATCATGTCAGAGAGCATCTCATCTAACGACGTACTAGTTCATTCCCTTCCAACCACACATTCCATCCAGCTGCAACTGACATGCACACAATTTCTAGAAATTAAATTTATATAAAACATTATAATGCCATTAATAGACAAATTGCTCCCCAAATGTGTTAAGTACATAAAGACAAGCACTTCCCGGAAGCAGATGCCTAATGGGTGATTCAGAGAGTCTTCACTGCTTTGCTCAGTTTGAATTTTTCTCAGCATAATAGGCGCTATCAACATTATGAAAGTACAAGTTGTGGACCCCAAACAAACGGAGCCCAGATGAAGATGACAAACACACATGGAAAAGGTTCCTTTACCATGAATATAAGGGCAGCAATTTAAAATCGTTTGAAACAGAAAGTAGCCGGGGCTTCAATTTTGTATGAGCACTCAGCAAGCGTGCACGTGCGCGCGCACACACACACACACCCCAAGCCCAGGTTGGCTCTCTATACAAAAGTCATGAATTGAGAATATTGTGTTCGATACCGATCATGGGACATGGTGTTTTGACTCAAATAATTATCTTCCTCTGTAACGCCAGTTAATATAAATTTAAAAATTTCATAATCATTTAACATCATGTGAGTTGAATAATATACTCCCAAATATTAGATTTTTTTTTAATATTCCACCTAGTGGTGGCACAAATCCAATCCAATCAATCAAGTTGATTCCAATTCCTTTGTGACCCTCAATGCCGTATGCAAGGCTGCAAATCATAAAGAGGAGGAGACCGTACATCTCTTTTCCCTCAGAACGGCTGGTCGATTGGAGTCACTGACTCAGTTAGCAACGTAATACTACAGTGCAATCCTGCCCACAGCAGCACTCCTTAAATAGTGGCTACACAATGCTTAATACACATATCAAGACGCCACTCTAATATCATATATGCCTTATTTTCAATCAGTTGGTGGCCTAATTATTTCCCCACTCTGATTTAGAGAGTAATTTGGGTGAATTTAGTTAATGGAAATTTCTAGACCTTCCCTTCAAAGATGGATGCTTTTAAGCTGAACTAATACTTTAATTTGTATATCTATTGGTGGTTTATATATCCAATATGATTATTTCTACCACATCCATTTGTTCCATTCTGAGCACTCACATTTTTTAACTATAATAAGCTTTAAAAGTTGATAATACAGTTAAAGATTTATAGCCTACAAAACTCCACGAGAGACACTTATTCTGCCCTACAGAGTGACCAGGAGAGAGAAGTGACTCCACATGGCTGCTGGTAGGTGCCCTTGAGTTGACCGCAGCTCACAGTGACTCTCTGATCTTAGCCTTGTTCTATGATGTACCGTCCTCCTCACCCCTCATGGTCAAGCCCCCTGGGGTCACAGTCACTGTCAGTCCATCTCATGGACGGTCTTCCTCTCTCTCACTGACCCGCTATCTTTCCCAGTATGATGTGTCTCTCCAAAGACTGATCCTTCCTGAGAATATGTCTGACATAACTGAGATGACAATACACCGTTCTTCCCTCTAAGAAGTACGTTGGTTGTGTTCTTTTGGCAATTCATGGGCTTTTCAATACTCTTCTCCAACATGATAACTCAAGGACCTTGATGATTCTTCAGTCTTTCTTATTCATTGTGAAATTCTCAGATGCATAGGAAATATTTGAAAATACCTGGTTTGGATCAGATGCGCCTAAGTCTTTAAACTGACATCCTTGATCTTAAGAACTTCGGAGAAGTTCCTGACAACAGATTTTCCCAGTACAACACATTTTTTGATTTCTTGACTTCAAGAAAGTATTGTGACTCAGTATCACACAGTAATATTTTCATCATTTTTTTAAAAGATTTGAGACCAAGTAAGTCAAGAACAAATTCTTCTGGGAAATCTATATCACACGTGCATTTGGAAACCCATGTTGGCACAAATGAGTCCGTTGACAGTCTGATGAAGATTATAGACTCCTTCTCAGAATAATAGTGCTATGAAACAACAGCCAGAATGCTCATTTCCATCAACAATGGCAAGACTTCTGAAATTGTCCAGAGAGGTTAATCCCTGAAGAAGAACCTTGTCCTCAGTAAAATGAGGGCCAGCAAAAAAAAAGATGATCATCAATTATATGGCCTGACAGACGCCTATAGTAATGTGTTCAAGTCCAGTAGGAATTTGTTGGGCAAGTAATTCCCATTCTGCATGGGGTCGATAGGAGTCAGCCCACTCAAAGGCATCTAACAAAAAGCACAAACAACATAAAATCCCACACAAAGTCATGTCTTCCTGTCAGTTCCAGTTGTCAGTGACTACTGCGACCATCTAGGACAGAACAGAACTGCCGTATGCTTTCAAGGCTGTAAGTCTTCAGAGAAGCAGATTTCTTCATCCTTCTCACACAGACCGGCTCGGAAGTTTGAACCACTGCTCTTCTGGTTGTTGTTGTTATGTGCCATCGAGTCGCTTGCGACTCATAGCGACCCTATGTACAACAGCCCTAAACTCCGCTCTGTCCTGTGCCAATCACACTGTCTCTGACACTCCCATCCCAATTATCCCAGTCACTGAATCAATCCACCTCATAGAGGGCCTTCCCCTCCTGCGCTGTCCCTCCACCCTCCCAAGCATGATGTCCTTTTCCAAGGACCAGTCTCTCCTCACAACATGTCCAAAGTATGTTAGACAGAGCCTCAGAATCCTTGCCTCTAAGGAGCCACCCGGTTTAACCCTCTCCAGGACAAATCTGTTTGTTTTCCTAGCAGTCCATGGTACCCTCAATACTCTTCTCCAGCACCACAGCTCAAAGGCATCAATTCTCCTTCTATCCTCCTTGGTCATTGTCCGACTCTTCTGGTTAGCAGCTGAATATTACAACCACTGTATTGATATATGTAGCTGTTATGTACTCTTAAGTTGGAATCAACTCATAGCGAATCTTTTCATAGGTTTACAGAGACTGTAAACCACATAGGAAGACACTGCTCACTTTTCCCCCCCGGAGAGCAGCTAGTGGATTTGAACTGCTTGTCTAGGGGTTAGTAGCGCAACTCTTTACCCACGGAGCCACCAGAGCTTCATATTGATACACACATGTAACAATGTTTTTAAAAGATTAAATGATATACATTTATTATGCAAAATAACAAACACTAGTAGCAGGGTAATACTACAGCAGCTTTCAGAAATGAATATTATTTTGTGATATCCACAACAGCTATGTGGTGTGAAGATACCTGATTGTTTTTATTGGCACAACTCACAGGTAACATTGATACTACTGTGATTAGATGCCAAAAGTCCTAAACTAGAGAAAAATCCTATCTTTTGGATATTAATTTCAGAAATAAAGTTAGGGAAAGTTGATCTAAAGTGCTATGGATTCATTAATTACCACATTTTGCTTAGAGCTATAAACTACTGTGGTTTTAATTAACTCTGCTCTGCTAATCCAGTTTGCTTTTCATCATTTCCATGAACACAGGGAAAAAGTTTAGTAAAACGTCTGCTGAAACGAAGTAATTTCTGGTGTAGATTGGATTCCTAAGCATATCATACAGATATTCAGAGACAAAGCGTGCGGTTTTCTCTGTCGGCGTTTGTGTAATTGTTTGGTCTGTAGAGGGTGGTCATCTTTTAGAAACAGCTCTTCATTTTCAAGTGCTAAAGTCTTTAGGCAGAGTATGTGAAATAAAATCATTTCTGCTTCCTGCAAATTGTCATAAACATGGTACTTAGAGACTACACTCTGAATAAATTCTGTTCCCAGCACTAAACAAATTTATCTTCTGTGTTAAGACAGACGCAGCTGGGCTGCAATCTCGAAGGCACGCAGTTCGAATCCACCCGCTGCTCTCCCGATGAAGGATGGGCAGACTCCTCCCGTGTGATTAGCTGCTTCTGAAAACCTGACAGAGGGTCACCTGTGGGGCAGTTCCAACTCAACGGCACACAACAAGAAGTCCTACTTTGGGTGTGTTGTTAGAGGCCTGTCCTTGGAAAGAGACATCAAGCTGAGAAAGGTGGAAAGTCAGGGGAAGAGAAGACGCAACATGATGGACTGACAGTGACTTTAACAATGGGTGTGGAAAAAGAAATGCATAGTAAAGGGGACTGTGGACTTGGGGGGGTGTATAACGATCAAAGAATTTTTTTTTCTTTTCAAAGAGAAAAGCGAAGGGGGGCGGGGGCATGGAAGAAAATGTAAAACAATGAATGAATGGGAAAACATTAAATGGGAAGAATATGCTGTAAAAAAAGATGTTGTATTAAAAAGGGGGGGAAACTACTTGCATAATAAAAAAACTCCCAAAACAAAACAATGGGTGTATCAGCAAATGAGCGATCTTGAGGATGGCACAAGATGGGCTCATGTTTAGATCTGTTGTTCATAGGATCGCTAGGAGCCCCAGAGACCCTGACACCTAACACCACAAATACCAAGCCCTGCGAACACAGAGGGTGGAGGTTGGGCTGCAAACAGAAAGGCTGAGAATTTGAACCTGAGGGAGCACGAGGAGACACTCTGCTCCCCTGACAATTTGTTGTTGTTGTTGTTAAGTGCCGTCAAGTCGTAGCTGACTCATAGCAACCTTCTGAACAAAAGTCCTTGACACTTGAGTGACTTTCATCTTTTCTCCAGGTTCATAGAGTTTCTGGAGGCAAGCTATTATGGAAGTGGATGCCACTCCTGCTTCCAAGCTTCCAAGGGAGCTCCACCAAACACTGTCCACCACGGGTGACCATTATCACATTTGACAAATCAGTGTCACAGCAACCATGAGTTACCACTGTACAATAAATGGACAGACCAGGGCTATATGACCTAGAAGAGGGCCCTACGGTATCTTACCATTCCGGCATGACTAAACTCTGGTGAGCTCTGGGCCAGAGACCCCCAATTCATCTAGCAAGTCTGCTCTGCAGACACCCACTTGGGGCAAAAAGAAAGCCACAAGCCCCCAGCTTTTCAAGACACAAGAAGCTGTATCCATCCAGCTGACACTGAGACTCACGAGACACCCCCTTAAAATTTACAGCCTAAAATTTACCCAGTGAGTCCATATCAGCACAAAGTCAGTGGTCGATTGTTTTGGGGGGTTTGGTTGGTGTTGTTTTGTTCTGTTTTCAAATTACCATCTATCTAATATTTTCTTGAACATTTTAGTAAATACGAGTCAAACTGGTAATGCTATTTGTCTTTTAAGATAAACATTATCTTTACACTCTCGGTTTCCTAATTTCCCCCGGTGTTGGTTTCTAAGTAATTTGCTTATATCATAAAAATCATTTAATTTATAGAACACATTACCATCCAAGCAGATAGTGTATCAGTGTGACCCAGGCTTTGAATCACTGAGACATATTTCATTTGAACGTACATCCATCAAATTAGCACCGTATGTCAACTCAAGGAGCATTAACTTTCACATGGGCAGGAGATTGTATAAAACTCATGCTGACAAGGTAGTTTATCAGCTCTTATTTTTATGCTTAAAACTGAAAAGCTCATTTAAATGCATTTGGAGCAGCTTAGCCCTGGTGAATATTCGGGATAGATAGAACATATGGTTTTAACTTAACATGTAAAACGGGTGAACACAAAGAAAGGACTGTAATTGTTATCTAATCCACTTTACTCTTAGTTCTTTCAACGTCGTTAACTATGTAGTGTTAACTTTGACAACAAGTGCAGGAATGGGTTGTCATTTAATTCATGGTGACCCCATGTCAATTTCAATTCGGAATGACCGCTGGTGTATCAGAGTGGACTGGGTTCCATTTGCCTTTTCGGTGACTGATGTGGTATTTTTTTAAAAATGTTACCAGTTCCTTCTTTTGAGGTTACTTGTGATGAACTCAAATTACCAAGCTTTGGTGAGCAATTGAGTGAGTCTGCCACTTGCACACCCACCCACCCACCCCACAGGGCTCCTAGCAACTGTGACAATGGGACTAATTGTTAGGCCAGGTATGGCTTCAGCTGGAGCTCGTTGTTAGGACCCGCTGGACCCGCCAGCACACTGCCGTCTCAGGCCATTGCACGGACTGCTTCCATTGCCTGGAGTCATCTTCCCTCAGGAATGTACAAGACTTCTGCCTCATTTTATTCACATTTCTATTCCAGTATCACCTCTTCAGAGAGAGACCTTCTTCACCCACTCAAAATAGTACTGTGGCTCCATTAGCCTGTTCTGCTTTTGCCTTCATAGTTAGATAGTCAGATTTAAAGCGGCTGGACCTCCAGGAACTGCCTTGACCCTCAGCCAAGTCCTGCTGTTCTTGAGGCAGAGAAAGCAGCTCACCGCCAACATCACACAGGCCACCCGGGCCCGAGGGGAAGCGAGATCCTTCCAGCTGAGACGCGTGAGTCCAGCCTCGTTAACCACCACAGCATCGGACCCAGCGCTCGTCTCCCCTCATAGGTGCTAGTCAGTCCAGTCCACAGCCAAAGAAACCCCACATTCCAGACCGTGATCCAATCCAGAGCACAAGCCCTTCTTTCCTTAAACCTCTTCCAGACTACCTAACACAAGATCACATTCTCAGGGTTCTAGTACAGTGTCACTAGGACACCCCAAGGTCTCCCACCAAAAAAAAAGGGTTCTCCTATGTCACAACAATTAACTACAGGTGTCTTATTTTGTTCCATTGAAAGTGTGTTCCTAGAAGTCTTTAGCAAGGGCCAATGTCATTGTTGAAAATTGTTATTTATGAATCTATCGTTTAATTGTGAGAACTGAGAAAGCAAAGACTTTTCACATACGTGTTTACTGCTGTGTCTCCAATACCTAAGACAAGATATCTGATGCATATTTGGTGATCAATACGAGGCTGTTCAAGCCTCAACAACAGAACCATGTCCCGTCACAACCGAGATGGATAATGAAACTCCTCCCCTAACCGCCATGCTATGCTCCATTCCATGGTTTGCATAATAGGAACAAGCAGATCTGGGGGGCTTCACAGGGGGATCTTTGTTTTTTTTTAGACAAGATCTCTTTTCTGAGGGTCTTTTTACCTAATTCAGGAATTGAGAAGCCAACCTGGATCCCTTCTCTCCTTAGGTATAAATCTACCATGTGCTACTTAACTGCTCATTGACAGAACAGACTACAGAATCATTTTTTTTAAGCAAATGTCTTTAAAAAACCACAAACAATTAGAACTGTAAGCAAAATGGGCACAATTAACTTCTCGGCTGAAACAGAAATAAGGTTAGAGATCACCCCCTCCTTTCAGACAGGAATTTTGCGGAAGTAATTGTACTGGAAAAGCTGCCCATCTCATACAGCTGCTGTTGTTAATAGCGGCAACTACAGCAATAGAGGGACTCGTGACTGTGAAGGGCTTGTTGTTGTTATGTGCCATCGAGTCGCCTGTGACTCATAGTGACCCTGTGTACAACAGCCCTAAACCCTGCTCTATCCTGTGCCAATCTTATTGTCTCCGACACACCTACCCCCATTACCCCACTTGACGAAATCAATCTATCACATCGAAGGTCTTCCTCTCCTGCACTGGAATTCCTTTTCCTGTTTCATTTCTTAAAAACAACAACAACAACAACAAAAAATCCCGAGCAAAAAAAAAAAACCAAAAACCAAACCCTAAAACATGTCAGTGTTAAGTTGAAAAAGTTTACAGGCTGGATTTTTAAAATGTACCTTTGGGGCCCTTTAGAGTAGTGAGAGAAGATCTTCACCCTGAAACCCACAGCGTCCCTTTTCAGCAGGAAGTAGCTAAGAGAATACGCCATCCCCTTTTCCTTATGACTCAGGGTGCAGTCTCTCTCAGGGAGGAGTGATAGGGAATGGCAAAGGACACACTGACAAAGAAGATTAATCAGAACTGGCTTTGACAAGCACTGTGGCATTTGGACAAGAACAAACTGGGAGGAGGGTAGAGAGAATAGTGCAACAATGAATGAGTGGAAGCCCAAAATCTCTGTAAATGTTTATGAAAATTAATAAAATATAATTAAAAAAAATAAAAATAAAAAAAATTTAAAAAAAATAAAAAAATAAAATGTACCTTTGATTTCTGGTGATGTGCATTAATTCATTTTATACTTTCACTTAGCAACCATCATCCTCGGACACCAAAATTTTGGCTCTTATGCCATAAAACTTTTTTTTTAAAAAAGATCTCAGTTGAGACCTCGACCCCTACTGCCTACAAAGCAGTATACTGTAATTCCTTTAATGTATTTGTTTACATCCCATCATTAGCTTTGTAAGTCTGGATTATGTTCTCACTTTAAGTTTTCCTCTTCCCCTCTCCCCCGCCCCCAGAGTGGATAAGTAATTTTCTTGAACCCAGAAATAAGTGACATTTAGTAAGTCATCACAGATTCTCTCAAGTAAAAGTTGGTTAAGTCAAGAAGGGTGTCTTGGACTGAGCACTTGCCTGGCCCAGCCACCCGGGAAGTGAAGCTGCTCCCCTCCTGTCACGACCTCCCCTTCGCTCTGTGGGTTGTTTTCACGTTTACAGATGGCCTGACGCGTGTCAGCAGGTAACCCAGACTCAAGTCCTTAAAGTCACTAAGGACACTCAGGTTTGGGTTCGATTTTCCCGTGACACTGAAATCCTTGCTTGCTGATCAGATTTGAAGAGCAGCTGAGGGAAACTTCTTGGAAGCACATTTATTTCCCACCTCCTCCAGGTTGTCAGCGTCCTACCGTCAAAACAGTGGACTCAAACACGCCAGCGATCATGAAGATGGCCAAAACCGGGCAGGCCCTCGTTCTGTTTTACATAAGGCTCCCATGGGTCAGAGCCAACTTCCCAGCGTCTAACAACAACCCATGCATTCGGGCACTCACTCTGAAATAAACCAACAAGACGCTTAGGATGTTTTTAAGCTTTAAAGGCCTCTTTTCATGTACACCCAGCAAACGCACTTCCCCGCCCAGAGATAGGCACTATCCCTTTGGGTTTATTTTTAAGTGATTTCCTCTCCTGCGTCTCCACCACCGTAACTGCCAACACAATGGGATGCTCGCTGCATATTGCACGCAGCAACCAGGAGATGCTAGACTAGAGCGTGTTTCACTCCACCATTGTTGTCCTGGACCGCACCACGAATGCCAGGCCATCTGTCAGGGACGCGCTGCCAAGGATGGAGATGTGTTTGGCTTCTCTGTCAATTTAAGAGGACTTAGCAATCTGGCCACTTGCCAGCAGCCACAGAACCAACCTTCAGAGAGATGACTGCCGAGGAAATGACAGAAATCGTACAATTGCAATCTCCCTTTTCATTTGTCCAATTTCTCCACATCTGTGCACAGTGAAAGGAGAACTACTCGACTCCCCACGCACCCCCACATACATTTGCGATGCTCCCTCTTTTCATCACTTTCTTCCTGTCAAACACCCATCCGTCCTTCCTGTTTCGGCTGAAATCACAGCCATAGGCGGGCTCTCAATATCCCGTCTACCTTCCCTGTTCTCTTTGGCCTAACACATTTATTATGAGCTGATGACATACGATGTTGTCATTGCCAGTGACCCAAAAGATTGTGCAGAGATCTGCAGCTAGAATCGTAAGTCTCCACAGCTCATTGATCTTCCAGCCTGCGATACCCACTAAGAAATTATCGTAAAGACTAAAATGAAAAGTCAAGATACTAGATACAGTTTGCGTTTGGTGGAAAGACATCTGAAAGGCATTCATTGAGATTTTTCTATGAGGTCAAATGTTAATGATACAAAGACAAGTTAGACATCAGAGACACGTATACACTGGATCAAATAAGTCCCATTTCAGGAACCAAAGGGGGGAAAGGGTGCCCCAGACCCTGTGTCCAAATACGAGATGGAAGCTCAGATGGAACGTACCCAAGGATATATGAAAACTGTGATAGACAAGAGCGCCAGGCCAGAAACCCATCCTCTCACTGGGAGTCACACAGGCTGACCCTCAGGTTTATGGGTGTGAGTGAATTACACACATTAACTAGTCCATAAAATTAGTCTGTAATGTTTATAGCCAATACTTGTAGCTTATCCATTCCTGGTCTTAATAATTTCCACATCTTCCAAGCCATATAATACCTGAACCTTAGTTATGATCAACCTTCTAACAAAGATCAGAGAAAAAAATGCCCATCCAAAGACCATTCCAGACATACCTCATTTTATTGTGTTCCCGTTAATGCACCCTGGAGACACTGCGTTTACCGGTTGTGTCAACTCTACATCAAGCAAGTCCGCCAGCACCATATTCCCAACAGCACGTGCCCACTGGGTGGCTGTGTCACAGTCGGGTAACCTCCATAATTTTCCAGATGTTTTCAGAATGCTCTTACACACTTAATGATTACAGTCAGCATACATTTTATAATTAAAAAAATTAGTTTGTGACTTGCTTTACTGCAATATTCATGATATTGCAGTGGTCTTAAACTGAACCCCAAAGTATGTCTAAGATATGCCTTAACACTGACCGTGCCCAAATGACAGCTTCTCCACAAGTGGCAAAGATTTCTCCAACATTTTGGACCAAAGGAGAGGAAAAGGCCATTCCATATTAAAATGCTATTTCATCCACCAACTTAAAAGCACTGTTTATTTAAAAAAAACCCCTTTACCTATGAATTGTTTTGCGTTTACAAAAGAGATGTGGTGTTTGGAAGGTTTCCCAGTAATGGTCTGCTGTTCAGGGGGAGTTGGAATGTTGTAATAGAGACTTGGATTTAGCTTTGACAGCAAAAAATTGCACACGTATTTTTAAAACTGTTGGTGCCACGCCATGAGGAGATGTCTACATCTGCTTAAACCAGAGTAGAATGCAATTTGCTAAGGAAATACATGCACTGTGTTCCAGTCACAGAAGACGCACCGCAAACACAGTCAAGCCCAGGGGAAAAAAAATTCACACTTCTAATGACAAACGCGGGCTGTCAAATTCCTGCAGTCCCCAAATTTCCAAGCCTGGACACGCCACGCATGGATAGTTCAAGTATTTTTGCAAGTATGTTTTGTTGTGTGCTGTCTGGTGGGAACTGACTCATAGCTGATCCTCCGTCAGGTATTCCGAGGCTGTAAATCACATGAGAGGAGACTGCTCATCTTTCTCCTGGACAATTGGTGCATTTGAACTGCGTGCTTGAGGGCTGGCTGCACAATTCCCTCCCCCTAGGCCACCAGAGCCCCCTTTAGCAGGCATAGCTACATCTGGTCTCCTCTAGGTTACTCTTCCTTTTCTCCAAGACTCTATTTTTCTGCTGAGCAGCATTTGGGGGCATCTCAGAGCATGCAGAGTTGGGGTTCATCACCTTTCACCCTCATGCAAAGTCTCACAGGTGAAAGCTGTTTCTAGAGATTTATTTCTAGGAAATACGCATTCTGAATATGCAGGGAGCGAGAGTTTGATTCTCTCAGTCGACTGTTTTTGTGCTGCCTTCCCAGAAGGTTGTTCAAACTGTAGCCACTTGTGAGCGAGTGTACCCATGTTCAGTGCAAAAGACTGGCTCTCTATCCTGTGTGGTGGCCCAAGGACCAGCCACAGTCACCGCAGGGAAAACTCCCAAGAGATTGGGACTCAGGATCAATCTCTGCAAAAGTCCTGCCCACCAGGTCCTGACTGCTTAAACAAGACACTTCTATACCACAGCTGTTCATTAACAAAACAGAAATGGCCAATCAGCTTACCCTTTATGCTTAACAAAATGGTTAACGCTCAGCTTCCAAGTAAATTTAAAAAATAAAATAAAACCACAAAACACTTACCCTCCAGAAGCCAACTGCTCCAAGCTGGAGACTCATGATCTGTCAGGACCCAACTGACTTTTAAATACAAAGGCCTGCTCGCCTGATTACTTAAACAAGAGGCTTCCAACCACAGCTGATTGTTAATAAAATCAGAAATGGCCAATCAGCTAATCTTGATGGTTAACAAAATAAAAAATGTCCAGTTTACACCCAGCTTTCAAGTAAATAAAAAAAAATAACCAACCAGCAAAAACCACCACTTACTTACCAACCAGAATCCAACCTCCAAGGTGGAACTCACCCTCAGTCAGGACCCCAAAAACTTTTAAAAACAAAGGACCACCCACCAGGTCCTAACTGCTTAAACAAGAGGCTTCTAGCCCACAGCTGATTATTAATAAAATCATAAATGGCCAGTCAGCTTATGCGTGATGGTTAACAAAATAAACTTCCAAACAGTTTACACCCAGCTTTCAAGTAAATGAAACAAACAAACAAACAAAAATCAAAACAAAACAAAAAGAACCAAAACAACCCTCTTACCCATGGAATCCAACTGCTCCAAGCTCAACTCACCCTCAGTGAACTGCCCACCAGGTTCTAATTAACTAAACAAAAGGCTTCCAGACCTCAACTGATTGTTAACAAAATCAGAATCCCCTGTTTACACCCAGGTTTTCAAGGTTAAAAAAAAAAGAAAGAAAAAACAACCAATCATCCTTCAGAATCCAACTGCTCCAAGCTGGAGCGTTATTCTCTGGCAGGACGGCACAACCTTGCTTGTTGAAAGTGAGGAGGACTTGAAGCACATGTTGCAGAAGATAAAGGAATTGCATCTCAATGTCAAGAAAACAAAGACTCTTACCACTGGACTAACAGACAGCATCATGACGGGTGGAGGATGGAGATTAGAACTGTCAACAGCTTCATCTTGTTTGGATCCACAATTAACACCCTTGGTACCAGCAAGCAGAGAAAAAGGAGGCGCATTGCACTGGGAAAGTCTGCAGTTAGGGACCTCTCCAAATTATTGAGGAGTAAAGATGTCAGCTTGAGGACTAAGGTGCATCTGATTCAGATATGGTCTTTCTGATTACTTGCTATGCATCTGAGAGCTGGACAATGAATACGGATGACAGGAAAAGAATTGACGCCTTTGAGCTGTGCTGTTGGGGAAGAGCCAAGAGAACAGATGTCTTGGAGAGGGTGCAGCCAGAGTGCTTTTTGGAGGCAAGAATGATGACGCTTCACCTCACGTACTCTGGGCATGTTGCCAGGAGGTGATATTCCTTAGAAAAGGACATGATGCTGGGAAGGGTGGAGGGTCAGCGAAGGAGAGAACCTTCAGCCAGGTGGACTGACATGGCGACCGCTGCAGTGGGCTCCTATGTGTCAGGAAGTGTGAGGATGGTGCAGGATAGAACAGGGTTGAGATCTTCTGTTCATAGTGTTGCTATGAGTCGTACTCAACTCAAAGGAACCTAAAAACAATAGAACCAACCTTACCACTCCTAGATGAGTGGTTTCCAGCTTACAGACCCTTATCTACAGGGCTTCCAAGACTAAAACTTTACAGGAAGAGATTCCCCAACTTCTACCAGAGTAACTGTGATGAATTCGAACTGCCTTTGTTTTGGTTAGCTGTTCACACTGCAGGCATTCCGTCACCCGGGCACCGTGACCGACCCTGGACCGAACTCAGAAGCAGATTTAGCAAGATCCCTGGTGATCTACCTGTGTGCACCTCAGAATCAGCGAGCCCTGCTCTCAATAATGAACACGTAACAATTTTTCTGAATGGTCACCTTTAGCATCTCGTACTGTTAAAATTGATGCATTCACTTTTCAATTCTCACTTATCAGTTCTGGGACAGGAGGTAGGGGTTCATCAAAGGAAAAGCAGATAAATCAATCAATTAGTTCCCTCCCTTCTATGTCTATCTTTATCTGCTGGTTACCTTGCCATCTCCTTCAGGTTTAAGTATGATTCTTATACAAATTATTTCCTTTTCATATCCATTCTTACCTCTATCAAAACCCAGTTAAAAATCAACAACAATTAAACACACACACAACCTCCCCACCCCCCAGCAGGGGATGTTGGATACCCTGGAGACCTAACAATTAGTCTAAAATCTAATTATCTTCTGCCTTCAAAACACCTTGGTTTTAGAATTACAAGTGATAATAATAATAATAATAATAATAATTACAATCCTACACGAACTTCTCAGGTGATTCTAGCGATCGGTTGACTTGAGCAACTCTAAGCGGAAAGTGTGTTAAATACCGCTGTTCCCCTTGAAGGCATGCAACCCTGACAACCTTGGGAGAGGCATCTGGCCTCATAAAATGAGGTAGTAATAGCCCTAGTGTGTGTTTACGTTCAATCTAATCTCTTTTCACAACTACATTTTAAATAACTAACTCAAGGCTCTTTGGTTTTTGTTTTGGGGTGTTTTATTAATCTACTTATTTGCTGGTATGTCTGGTGTAGCTTTACTCTTGAGTTCAAAGAGAAGAGAAGAGGCCTGTAAATGCTAATTTATACCAGAGATGATCCCAGATTTCTAAATCACTGGACAAAACCTAATTGGAACTTGGGTCTGAGTCTGTAACTCTGGTCCTATCTTTCTCTGGAAGCTTGAGAGCTTATTTGAAATGCAAACAAATCCCCCCTGCTCCCACTTCCTTGGAATCTTCTGGCTTGGGGCTTTGAGGCTACACACTTGAGGAGACTTTCATTTCTACTACGTTTTAGGAACTTCAGCATTTACTACAGAAAGAATGCCAATCAAAACAACCATTCCCATTTGCCAGCGTCCCCAGCCTGTTTTGTGATATGATACGGATACTGCTTGGGAGTGATCCTCTGATGAAAATAATAAAACAACTGTTATTCTCCTGTTTGCTTTGAACACTGTGCAGACATGTTTTGCTGTTGTTGACAGATGCCATTGATTTGACTATAACTCACAGCAGCCCTGTGATTATGCAGAACCGTGCGCCCTCCTGCACCAACTTTGCCATTTCTGACTTACGTTCACAGTCCTTCTGTCAATCCATCTTGCCGATGGTCTTCCCCCTGTCCCTGACACTCCACCTTTACTAGCATGATGTCCTTTTTTCCAGGATCCTAATGATTTACAAGACCATCTATCCCCAGTTAACGTGGCCAGAGATCAGGCTCCCCACGGGGCTAGTGCAATGGTTAGAAAAGCCATTTATCAAGTTTTTAACACTATAGTATCCAAGTGTGTGACATGAAATGTTACCTTTCTTACCGCCAAGGAGCAGCCTGGTTGCCTGTCCTCCAAGGCAGATGTGTTTGTTCTTTTGATCGTCATAATTACTGCAGTCCACACAGTGAGTGCCTTTCAGGGCCAATAGAACACAAGTCAACATCTCTCTGGGATCCTCTACTATTAAGCAAGATTCACCAGACATCAGCAGTGGTCTTCCTCCGTCCTCAGCCTCTTAGGAATCCAGTTGGAATTTCCGGTAGTTCCCTGCTGATGTCCAGCCATTCTTCAATAATCTGCAGCAAAAGTTTGTTTCTGTGATATTAGTGGTATTGCTTGATAATTTCTGTTTTATATTAGATCTTTTTTTTAATAACAACAAATATGGATCTCTTCTAGACAATTGGGCAGGGAGCTATCTTCCAAATTTCTTGGCATAGACCAGTGAGCACATCCAGGGCTGCATCTGTTTGCTGAAACACCTCAGTTGGTGTTCCATCAATTCATGAGGCCTTCCCTCCCTACACACACACACACACACACACACACACACACATTTTTTGGGCAATGCCTTTAGTGTAGCTTGGACTATTTCCTCGAATTTTTCCTTGTTAAATGAATGAGGTTAATTCAGAAAAGAGAGGCGCTTTGAAAACTCAGCAGGAGAAATAATTTTACAAAGCTGCAACCATCTCAAAAAAATGATATAATTGTCATTATACATTTCCCGTAAATGAGTTTGAAAAAAAGAAAAGTCTTTTATAATTTGAGAAGTGACTAAATAGAAAACACACTCTGTGTTTCTATCAATATGTTCTAAAATATTCAGAGGAACATTTCCTGGGGTACCTGACAAATAATAGAATATACAATCTTCATTGTACATTATGACATATTCTGAAAATATGAGTGTGTATCTGCGGACACAGCAGAAGGGCAGAAGGCAGGTTACTTGAGAGGAGAATTCCTACTGTGTTGGATAAACACCCTCAGGGCATAGCTAGGCTGGATGAAGATGAGGTAGAAAGTCTGTGTGTAAAGAAAGGTGGTACTTTGGTCTAATATAGTTGGTTATTCTAAGAGTGAATGCTTCCCTACCGGTACTGGTCACCTCAATAGCTTGTCTATAGTTGGGCTGACAGTTTTGAGGTGGGGGTGAGTTTCAATCAGAGTTGGAAGGAGGACTAAGTATTGTAGTCACTGAGGTTTCAACAGTCTCTACTGGACCAGTGAGTGTGGCCTTTTTTAGAATTTGAAGAATTACAGAGAGCAAGTGGGGAAAGTGTGATTATACTCGGGGCATTGTAATTACTGTTATAAATAATGCAACAAAACAATGTGATTCCTAGTATAAACACTGTAATGAAATATAAATAATCAAGCAAACTATGTATGAAGGGTTGGATGAAAAAAAACACTACAAACTTTCACTTGAATCACAAGCAAAATTAATAAAAAATAAAAAAGATGATTTTGAAAGCAGTCTTGAAACTTGTGAAAATCACAATTCTTTGTTTTAGTCATTGAGAAAACAAACATTGAGCACCCACAGAAGACGGAAGGTCCTGGAAGGACATCGTGGTGGTGGCCGCACTGTCAGGTCAGCACTGACGCACAGCTGACTCTGCAGTGGGTTTTCAGGGGCAGTGAATTCCATAGCTGCGTTATGCAGATGACACAACCCTGCTCGCTGAAACTGAGGAGGACTTGAAACACTTCCTGCAGATGGTCAAGGACTGCAGCCTTCAATATGGATTGAAGCTCAACATAAAAAAACAAAACAAAAAAAAACAAAGATTCTCCCCACTGGGCCGATTGGCAGCATCATGATAGATGGTAAAGAGATTGAGATTGTTGAACAGCTTCAGTTTGCTTGGCTCCACGATCAACACTCTTGGCACCAGCAGCCGGGAAATTAAAAGACGAATTGCATTGGGAAAGTCTGCTGTCAAGAGACTTCTCCAGAGTACTGAAGAGCAACGATGTAAGTCTGGAGACTAAAGTGTGCCTTGATACAAACCATGGTCTTTGCAATTACTTGGTATATATCAGAGAGCTAGACTAGGGATGATTGAAGGAGAATTGATGCCTTTGAGCTGTGGTGCTGGAGAAGAGCATTGAATATACCACAGACTGCCAGGAGAACAAACAATTTCATCCTGCAGAGGGTGAAGCCAGGCTCCTTCTTGGAGGCAAAGACTCTGAAGCTCTGTCTGACATACTTTGGACATATTGCAAGGGGGGATCAGTCCTTGGAGAGGGACGTCATGCTTGAGAGGATGGAGGGACAGCGCAGGAGAGGGAGACCCTCGATGAAGTGGATTGATTCAGTGACTGGGGTAATGGGGATATGCGTGTCGGAGACAATAAGATTGGCCAGGGATAGGGCTGTTGTACATTGGGTCACTATGAGTTACAGGCAACTCGACGACGACAACAAAATTCCAGGGGAGGAGATGGCCTATCTCTCCCTGAGGAGCCGCAGGTGGATTCAAACCATGTGCCTTTGGGTTGGCAGTGCACCACCCTAGGCCACCAGAGCTCCCGCTATACCAATATCAAACCTAAAATAGACAAAGAAAAAGACAACTCCATCCAATCCTCTTAACAGCCATTTGAACCCACCAGTTACTCACAGCCATTTGAACCCACCAGTTACTCCAAGAAGTGGGACAGAGAGTAAATCGAGCTGAACTGGGCTCAAAGCTAAAGAAATACATTTTTGGAGAAAATAATGTAGAGGCAAAAATATGGAGAAAAGTGCTAATTTATACTTGCTTTATTAGTTCTATTTCTGGAACTATAAAGAGGTTAAGCATTTATGATTTGTTTAATATCAGTGTGGACACGTTAACAGACTCAGCGGACTTGTCCATGTGATTCTCTCTGCCCATCCGAGTGACATCGTACAAGGAGCGCCTGACCCGTCCATCCCCACGGTAACCAAGGACGACGCGAAGCAGCAAAGTCAGCAGGCGTAGAATTGATTGTAACCCATGGAACAAAACACACGAGTTCGTGCTAACATGGATAAACATTTGATTACGTTATAAAATGTTAGAGAAAGGATGGGTCTTACTTAGAGAAATATGTAAAATAAAATGTGGAAGGTGTGAGGAAAATATGAAGCGACCATGAGACAAACTCCACAGTAATGATTACTGCATCCATTGATATTAGCAAGTCTCAAAGTGACTCTACAGAGAGAAAAAGAACAGGCCGACACTATTTCACCCAGGAGAGCTCTGGTCCTGGAGTCTGTAGCAAACTGTGGCATTAACCCCAGGGCAACCCATCTCCAGCCATTTGAACGCACAAGTGACTCCAAGGAAGAGAGATAATTAAGGTACCTACATAAGGTTCTACCACTTATGAAACCCAGTGAAGGGTCACTTGATGTCGAAACCTACTCAAAGCAGTGAGTTTTGAGTTATCCCAAAAAGCAGTATAGGAAGTACTGGAATCATAGAATCCATCATCTTAATTACTGAGGAGAATTCATTTCTGTGGTCTTACCCCACTCAACTATCATCTTCTCATGCTTGAATGCTGGTAGGATTCTGAATGCCATGCTATTACCATTTCAAGTTCTAGCAGGGTCATCCGTGGTGGACAGGATTCAGTGGACTTCTGGATGAAGGCAGACTAGGAAGAAAGGCCTGCTAGAAAGTGAGCAGTGAGAACCCTATTTCTGAAAACCCAGGATTGCCAAGGTCATGAAAGACAAGGAGAGGTTATGGAACTGTCACAGACTGAAGGACATTAAGGAGACATAGAGCTTCAGTGCAATGACCTTGGGACAAAACTGGACATGGGGGGAATTGGAGGAATTCTCACAAGCTCCGGAATTTAGTGATTAGCGTCCGGTACAATATAAAGGATCTAGGTGCCTTTTAGAAGAGAGGACGGTGAGGCTCTGTCGTACAGACTTCAAGCACGTTACCAGGAAGGATGAGCCCCTGGAGAAGGACAGTGTAACGTCAGAACCGACCCCTAGCTGTCTCTCCAGCAGGTTTTCAGAGGCAGTAAATCACACGGGAGGAGACTGCCCATCCTTCTCCTGTGAAGAAGCTGGTGGATTTGAACAACATGCCTTTGGGACGGCAGTAAAGCTCATTAAGCAGGTAAACTAGAAGGTTATCAGAAAAGATGACGACCTTCAATAGGATGATGGATGCAGTCGCTGCAGCCAGGAACTCAAAGAGAGCACTAATTGTGAGGCCGGCTCAGGACCAGGCAGTGTTTTCTATTCGTGCACGTGGATTGCTATGAATTAGAACAAAGACATTATCAGTGTCCTGGGCTCCATAATTGAAGTAGGATGATGTAAGCTGTGATATTAGGGAATCAGGGTGCTCTCCTAGCTTAATGTTTACTGTGCTAGGTCACTAACTGAAAAATCCACAGTTGTGGCTACCAGCGGCTCCAAAGGAGGAAGATGGGCAGTGACCTCCCAGAGACTTACACTTCCTGAGATGCTACAGAGGGATACCTGGGGATGAGGGGCCGTTTGATGGCAGTGTTGTGAGGTTTTTTGAGGATGGGGGTTAGGTTCAAGAGAAATATGAATTCTTTTTGGAAATTTTAAAACTGTTCTCTAAGTCCAGAATCATGCAAAAATAAATCCCTGTGTTTTGTTAAAGACTTAGCATTTCCATTCTCATGTAAACCATACCTCCTGTTATCTGCATATTGAATCCAAAAGACTCCTGAGATCTCTCCTTTCCCTTCTGCTGTGTGTGTTGTTGTTGTTGCTGTGGACCCTGGAGTCAGAATCCAAGTTGACTCTCCAGTGGGTTTTCAGAGCCCTAATTACACTGGAGGAGAGTGGCCATCTTTTCCCACAGAGCAGCTGGTGGATTCAAGCCCTCTACCCTGGGGACGGCAGGGCAATTCCTTACCACCCGAACACCACAGTGCTCTTTTCCTGCTGGTGGAGAATTGATTTCCTTTTCTGACATTTGCCACTGATGCCGGAATGGACACTTCTTGTTCGAGCTGCCAGATCTCCTAGCAGTCAAAGTCCAGCCTGATTACTCATAAAATGTATTTACTGCAAAGCTACTTACACTTTTTAGACACTACAATACGTGAAAGAAATTTATGGCTGCATGTAGCATGCAAAAGGAAGCGGTTGATGGGCCATAAATGTTCTGGTGGGTAAATTGGTATTGTACCAGGGCAACACTGTTAGTACTAATGTACATAATGTGTCATTTAAAACACATTTCAGTGCACCCCAAATAAAAATTGGTATGTTTAGAGCATTGAGTAATTGGGTTTCATTAAGGTTTTCTTAATTAGATCCTTCCTAACTAGGTTTATTAGTAATCACAAAATGATTCTATAAAAGTACTTGTAAAAATGTGGAATTACTATGTAATGGATACTCTATCCATGGTTATAATCACCAAGAGAAGTTGGGCATGCCATGGGCTTCACTGTATTTAACGTTTGCTTCAAGGTATTATATTGCTCTAAACAGATAGTAAACGTCCATTTAAAAAGAAAAACAATTGCAATTCAGCAGTGTAAAATGTAAGTAAAGGACTATTTATATTTCCTTTCATCAACTGAATGAAAGTGAGCTCCTGCAAGCACATTATGTACCAAAGTCACCCAGTGTGGGGCTTTGCTGACCTGGGTGCAAACTACAGTGGGCTTATTGTATTCCAGGTCTTCCTAGACATGAGCTGAAAGAACTTGAACTTGGAGCATTCCTTCCAATGAATCTCCCTCATTAACCAAGTTTATTAGTAATTAGAGAGAGATTAACTATTCCTCCCAATGAAGTTCAAGTGAAGCAATTTCTGAATCAGGCAAGTTTATATTAGAAAATATAGCCTGTTCCTCCCAATTTCTAAGGTTCTGAGGATTAAGATTATGTGCCAACTTAGCAAGACTGTAGTTGCTGGTACTTTGGTCCAATGCTAATCCAGCATAAACTGTAATAGAATCATTTTTGCAACATAATCCTGGAAGTAATCCTATCTATTTGTCTATCTCTTGGATCAACTTACTGAAGAAGATCAAATACTTGTGAAGAAAGCTACTGTAAACATGGGTGTGAATAGATTGGTGTTGACACGGCTCTGATTTCGTTAGAGCATATTTCAAGTAGAGGAATAACGAGATGAAATGGTATTTCTATTTCCAACTTTTTTAGAAAGCTCCAGAATGCCTTCCATAGTGGTTTCACCGCTTTGCATTTCCACGAGCAATGAATGAGGGTTCCAATCTTTCCACATCCTCACCAGCTTTTGCTATTTTCTGCCCTGCTTAATGTTGCTGATATTGCTGGAGTGTGAGGCTATTTCAGAGTTGTTTTGCTTTACATCTCTCTGATAGCTAGGGATTTTTAACATTTCTTCAGTTGTTTGTTGGCCATCTGAATTTCTTCTTTTATGAAGTGTCTATTCATATCTTGCACCCATTTTGTGAATGGGTTACTTAACTTTTTCTTGAAGTACTAGAGTATTCTATAAATTTTAGATATGAATCCCTTATCAAATATGTCATTGCCAAACATTTTTTTTATCCTCAGTCTGTAGGTTTCTTTTTAACCCTGTTGGAGAAGTTTTATGATGTGCATAAGGATTTGATTTTCAGAAGGTCCTATTCATCTGTTTTATTTTCTCTTGGTTTTAGGGGGTTTTTTTTGGTTATGCTCGTAGGTCTGTTCAGTATTGAAGAGACAGAAGCAACCCAAGGGCCCATCAACAAACAAATGGGTAGAAAACTGGTACATTCACTCAATGGAGTATTATGCAGAAAGGAAAACAATGAACTTGTAAACCACCACACAACATGGATAAGTCTGTAAGACATTATACTGGGTGAATTATGTCAGTCACAGAAGGACAAATAATTGCATACAATCACTGTTAAAAATAGGACTGACACAGCGTCAGGCCATGTGACGAGCATGGCACTGGAACAGATGAATGAAAAGACTGTCTGAAAGGAGTGTCTGATTAGCTGTTATATGTACAACCATTAACAATTGAAAATAAAAAGCACGTTACAAAGTGGATTGGGGTGGGAAAGAAAAGGAGGGAAGGTAGTGTGCATGAACAAATGAAAACCACCCTACCTGTAAACTTTCATGAGAATAACAATTTTAAAAAGAAATTGAAACAGACTACAGCTTTCCACATGGATTTTACCTCAACATCAAGGAAACAAAAATGCCCCCAACTGGACCAATAAGCTACATCATGGTCGACGAAGGAAAGTTTAAAGTTCTCAGTGATTTCATTTTCTGGGAGCCAAAATCAAGACATCACATGACATATTGCTTTGGACAGATCTGCTCCCAAGGACTCCTTTAAAGTGCTAATGAGGAAGGGTATGAGTTTAAAGACTTTAAGTTTAAAGATGTACTTGACCCAAACCGTGGTATTGCTTTCAAATGCATGTGAAAGTTGAACAATGAATAAGGAAGACAGCAGAAGAGCCGGTGCCTCGGAATTATGGGATTACTAAAGAATATTGAATATGCCATGGATTGCCAAACAACAAGCAAATGTGTCTTGGAGGGAGTGCAGTCAGGGTGTTTCCTGAAGGGTGCAGCTTTGTCATGCATATTTCGGTCACATTATGAGGAGGAGCTTGTACTTGGAAAAGGATACAACACTAGAAATGCAACAGGGTCACTGAATGAGAATAAGACCCTCAGTGAGATAGACTGACACACAAGACAGGGTGACTGCAGTGAGGGGGTGAACACGGTGGAGAGTGTGAGGACACAGCAGGGGAGAACAGGGTTCAATCTGTTGGTCCCAGGGTGGCCTTGTGGTAAGAAGCTGCGCAGCACTCCCGAAGGCGTGTGGTTCGAATCCACCAGGTGCTCAGCAGGAGGATAAGTCATCATCTCTCGTGCAATTAAAACCTCTGAAGACCCACCAGAGGGTCAGCTACGGGTGGGTTCTGACTTGATGGTGCACAGTAACAACTAGAATCTGTTTCCTCTCTATCCATCCTCTCTGATTCTCTTAACTGCTTCTCTTGAGAACTCTGACAGGTCCAAAATTCAATCCAGAATCCCCATCACCCTCTGTACAAGGCAGTACATAATCTGCAATATTCAATCTTTACTTTCTATTCAGTGACTGCAAATGCTGATACCAGGGCTCTAATTGTGATTGTTGCTGTTGTTAAATGCTGTAGAGTCATAGATAACCCATAGAGACCTTATGAATGCAAAACTTTCATATTTTCTCCGAGTTCATGGAGTTTCTGGAAGCAAGCTTTTTTGGGAAGTGGATGCCACGCCATACCTGCTTCCAAGCCTGTTTTATTCAGGACATCCACAAAACTCAAAAATCCTTATTAAAGGAGAGGCAAAATCTCATCAGCACACCTCCTAATGCAAGCAAGGGCCACACCCTGGTCTCAAGCCCAACCCAGAAAACACACCTTTGCAGAATCCAGCCGTACATCAACATTTTTTTAAAAAAGTTTTACACTGGAAAATCGTGAGCGGCTAGCTTCAAGTCTACCCACTGGCCTCATGCTGAACCACAACAGAAAGTGAATGTTGTGGCCCACTCTGTTGATAAAAGCTGGAGGGATGTGGTGGAGGCTAATGTATGTCAGTCAGAGTAAATATAGATTTGAAACCTGTCCACAGTGAGAGTTTGGACTAGAGAGGGAAGTTTCCAGTGCACACATGTGCTCTCTGTGTATATGTCCATAAATAGGCAATACCCAGTCCCACCACGTCAAGTCTAGCTGATAGTGACCCTACTTTGGGGACTCTAAGTATTTCTAGAAATAGATGGCCCATTTTTCTCCTGTGGAGAGACTAGTGGATTCAAACCGCCAACCTTGGAGCTGGCAGCCAGCTATATGAAGCACTATGCCACTAGGGTGAATTCAGTGACTTCAGCAGTTGGACCTGATGAGGGCAGAGATTGTGGTGACGGAGGAGGATCTGTTTGCAGGGTCCCTGTGAGTCACTGTCGACCCCACTGTAACGACCACGACATGCTGCAAGGGCTCCTTGTGTGCAAATTGCTCGCTCACTGTCATTGAGTTAGAACTGATTCATAGAGGATTCCATTCCACTATTCCATTCCAGTGGATTTCCAGATGTTATAAATCGCACAGATTATTACCCGTATTTCTTCTGTGAGGCTGCTGGTGCATTTGAACTGCCTGCCTTTGGGTTGGCAGCACAATTCCTTACTCATTAGGCTGCCAGAGTTCCCTATGGAGACTCAAGAGAAGGTTAATTTTCGTATTGGTGTGCTATTGCAAAAGACACTCTGGTTGATTAAAGACCCTGCATTGAAGGAAAAGTGGTGTGAGGGAGAGGTTAATCTGGCTTCTGTTAATAATAGACATTGCATTTAAACCGTATCATCAGTTTGCAAGTGTTGGAGATGAATAATTCATCTCTGTAACAGCTTTCATTTCTTATGGGAAGCGAGGTCACCAAATATTGACCTTTCAATTACATACAGAGAAAGAACCCGTTTTGAGTCAGCATTTATTTACTCGATATTTATTCAGTAAACTCGATGGGATGGCTGTTAAACATCAGGCAGTGTGCACGGTGATGGAACCGAAGAATAAACATCACGGGACACACATGACCTGAGAGGCTCAGTCTTAGGAAGGCAGCTGAAAGGTGACTGGAGATGCTCAAGAGAAGAGAGGGAGCTCAGGAGAAGCTTCCTGGAGGAATGATCTCACTAAAATGATGGGAATGGGTGGACGAACTTGAAGAGGCAAGAGTTTCCTGGTAGAAGAAGGAACAGCAAACACAAAGCCCCGGTTGGGGGCAAAGGTGAATGGAAAGCAAGAAGGAATGAATGAAAAGGGCTAATGCGGTGCGCTGGTCAAAGAATTTGACAACCAATCAAAAAGTCAGCAGTTGGGATCCCCCAGCCTTCTGTCGGAGAACGGTAAGGCCATCTGCTCTGGTAAAGATTGCAGCCTTGGAAACTCGCTCAGTAGTTCTGCTCTGCTCTGTGGAGTTGAAGGTGACTCCATAGGCTGGAGCTACAGAGTTACACAGTAGCACATGAAACCAGCTGGGACAGAACTGATTCTGCTCCTGGTGACCCTGTTTGTGTCAAATTAGAACTGAGTTTTCAGTGGCTTCGTTTTGGGAAGCAAATCACCAAGTCTTTCTTCTGAGGTGTCTGTGGATAGGCTCGAACCTTTAGCCTTTCCTTTACTAGCCAAGCGTGTCAACTGTACTGCCATGTTGGGGGAACCCTGCTTAACATGCTATTGGAGCCCAACTGTGCTTCTGCATTTTCTGACGACATAACCCATCACGCAAGCCGAGATGCTTGCAGGTGCAATACAGTTCCTTTGTAATTAACTTGGGACGCTGTCATTCTGTCCTTATTTCCACGGCTTCTATACTTTTCTGAAATGCTCCAGGTTGGTCTTCTCTATATGCAGGAAATCGACAGAATGACTTGTGCTACAGACAGAAGCCATTGGTCATTTAAAAGCAAGAGGTCATCTGCTTAGTTTGGAGATAAGCCAGGTCAGTCACTGGCGTCTTCGTCTGCTGTGGGCTAGTTGGGTGAAGTGACCCAATAAGAATGGGTTTGTAGAACATGACAGCGCTTCTTCAGCCTGGGAATAAAATCCCGCCTCCTTACAGACTTGAGGTGGAAGCCCAAGGGCTGAATTCACTTAGACGCCTGCACGTGGGGGGTTCTGGACCTTCCTCCATGCCCGCTCTCTCATTGGAAGGCATTCACAAGGTAAGAAGGAGAAGCTTGTGTACACACACACACACACACACACACACACACACACTAATTCATTTTGGCAATGGAACAGCAATTTGGCTTGTACAATGTTACTAATACCTCCAAAAACATTTTTTCTTCAAATTGTAGATCTCAAGAATAAGTTCACATTACGCTTTATTGTCTAAATTCTATAGCCAGGCTTCAACTTTATGACAGAAGCTGACAGAAAAGTGAGAATTGCTGCAAAGACGTTTTAGAGGCATTTCCGCACTGTATCAATTTCATACATCATGAAATCGCAACTATAGCGAGGCTAACGTGCACTAAAAATTCTACTAAAAAAGGCATCAGGGAAGATGACAGGTGTTTTTGTCTTACACAAATCACAGAAAAATGACGGGTGGACAGAGAGTGTTGTGCTGTTCAAAAGCGATTATCATTATTGCCAATAATTGCTCTTAATAGATTCTCCTGAAAAGGAAGTAAGTTTGACTGGTATTATTGTAGCTTTTGAATTTTTAAATTGGATAAAAGGTAGAGCTTTTGTCATGTTTTCTGTAATTACAACCTCACTCTTACGAGATGCTTGACTCTGGTCATTTACGTGATAGTATGGAGTTCTGTCTAGAAAAGTTTATCAACTATCTCAGCAAAGTGGCGGGGGGCGGGGGGATAAAACCCTTTCAAAGAGTTTCTCAATTCTCGTACTGTGTAGCCATCTTCTTTGAACATATATTCGGAAGAAAAGGTCACTTCACCACTCCCATTAAAAATTAATTTGTTCCCGTTAAAAAAATCTAAAGAAACATGAATCATTTATGTCACAACTCCTTCTGAATGAAAACATGGATCCGTTCAACAGGAACACAATTTACCCGAAAGTTTACCAGATAAATAACTTGGAAGCAGATGTGCTGGTTCAGTGGGCATAACAGTCATGTCTGGTATCAGTACATGTAATATGGAAATCAGTTTATTACAGCAAACACGAGTGATCCTGACACAAAGAATTACGATAGCAACAGTTCTTGCTGGTTTATGGCTTGATAAAATGGGTATTCTAGTAGATTAATTTAATGACTCTTCAGAAGGAATGGTTACACTCCTAATTTCCAGAAAGCTTATGTGAAGATAAGGCGCTTTGGTGGTGTGGGGCTTAATACTTTGACTGCTAGCTCAAAAGTTGACGGTTCAAACTGACCAGGAGAAAGAGGAGTTGATAAAGATTTAGAGACTTGGAAGCTCCATGGTGCAGTTCTGTTTTTTCATTTAATGTTTTTACTGCATTGCATACACTCATTCATATACATTGTGCTCATTCCTGGCCATGCGTTTTATTCAGTCATTCTATATGCATTGTCTTTTATACCTATGCCTGTTGTCACTCCGTCTCTTCAAGTTCTCATGGAATCTTTCCTGTTCCTTCACCTTCCTCTCCACCCACTCGCCTCTGCTGTCCTGGTGTTTTCCCCTCTTCCCCTTTCCTGTCCTTTCTCCCTTTCCCCTTCCCCCTTCTGAATGCACACATTTCTTGCTCAGTTACCCTCCTGTTTTCATAACAGTGGACTTAAGTAGTATTTGTCCTTGTGTGACCGAGTTATTTCACTCAGCATGATGGTCTCTATTCTTCTAGAGTTGCTGCTATGTGCCAGAATAAACTCAATGGCAAGTTTTTAAAGAGGGGGGGTGGGGGTAGGGGAGGAGGAGAGGAGAGGAGATGGAAGAGGAGAAAGGGATGGTGGAGGTGGGGGCACAGAGAGCAATATAGATGTCTTGTTGGTCTAGTAGTTAAATGCTCAGCAGCTGACCAAAGGCTCGGTGGTTGAACCCCCTAGTCACTCCGTGGGAGGAAGATGAGGTAATCTACTTGTGAAAATAGTCACAAGCTTGGAAATCCCATGGAGCAGTTTTCCTCTAATCTACAGGGGTTGCTGTGAGTTGGCATTCACTCCACAGCAGTGGATTTTTAAATATAAAGATACTGAGGAAGTCCAGTTGTGGAATTTTTCAATCCCTTCACAAGAGAAAGGAGGACTGGCAGGAAGCCAGCTTGGCAGGGGCCAAGGTTCCCCTCTGGCGAGATTCACTGCTTATTTGCATTTGTTACACATAAGGAAAGTGTGACAGATGTAAGAAAATAGGAAATACGTACACTTCCAGCTGAAGACGTAGAAAGAGAGGAAGTTACTGCAGGAACATTTTATCACAGAAGCATAAAGAGACAATTGAGAGAAGATTTGCCGTTTGGAAAGGTCCAAATATAAAGGATCTAGAGTGAAAGATAGCAAGCCCAATAAAACGAAGGCCTGTGTTTCAAATCCACCAGCTGGTCTGTAAGAAAAAGACAGCAGTTTGGTTCTGTAAAGAACACAGCCTTGGGAACCCTATGGGGCATGTCTACTGGCCCTAAAGAGTCACTTTGAGTCCTAATCCAATAGATGACAGTGGGTTTGGGTTTTACTTTAAATGGTCTTAAGATAGTGACATTATCCTGAAATAGCTGAATGGTCCCAAAGTCCATAAGGGTGGAAAAAGGAAGTAGAGAGGGACGATATCAGCATTTGGTGGGAATGCTAAATGACCCTGCAATTATGGGAAACCATGTGACAGTTTCTTATAAAATGAAATACATATATATCTAGCAATTCTAATTCTAGATATTAATGAATAATTAAAAAAAAACCCTTATGTTTATACAAAACCAGAAATTTGTATGTGTTTGTTATTGTCGTGTGTCTTTGAGTTGGAAGTGACCCCTAGCTAAACGTCCAGCAGGTTTTTGAAATCACATGAAGGAGACTGCCTATCCTTCTCCTGTGGAGTAGCAGGTGAATTCCAGCTGTGTGCCTTTGGGATTGCAATGCTTCACATGTGTGCATGTGTGTGTGTGCGCACGCGCGCGCCTCCAAGGAGAATTCTGGGTGCACTTTCTCTAAGGTATTTGTTTTTTAAGATATTTGTTCTTTTGGCAGTCCATGTGATATTCAGTACTCTTCTCAAACACCACAGCTCAAAAGCATCAATTCTTCTTTTGTCATCTTTATTCAGCGTCCAACTCTCAGATGCACAGCAAGTGATGACCACAGCCTAAATCAGGCACACCTTAGTCTGCAGGCTGATAGCATTGCTCCTCAATACTCTGTAGAGTTCCCTGACAGCAGACTTGCCCAATGAAATATGCTTCCTGATCTCCTGACTGCTGGTAACAAGGGTGGTGACAGTGGATCCAAGTAATATTGCATCATTGATCATTTCAATCTTTCATCCATCTATCGTGATGTGGCTTATTAGCCCAACAGTGAGGATTTTTGTCTTCTTGATGTTGAGATGCAATTCATATAGAAGGCTATAATATTTTATCTTCTGTAGCCAGTATTGCAAGTCCTCTTCACTTTCAGCAAGCAAGGGTGTATGTGAAGGAGGAGCAATAACGTGAAGGATGCCAAGTCTGACTTATGCCTGCTTCATAAAGGGAAGTGTTCCCATCAATAAATAGCTACGTAGTCAGACATGCCACCCCACATTGGGTCTGATGTTTGTTGCAAGACTCAAAGACTTTTCTCACATTTATGGGGTTTATTAGGAAGTAGGTTGAAGAGTAGGGGAGGCAAAGAATACTTCACAATGCAAGTCCAGGTTTAGTCCAGGAGTCCCAAGCCAGATTAACAAGGCCCAACTCCTTAGTTCATCAAAGTCCAGGTTCAGTTCTACAGCACAAATGCAAGAAGGTTCTGGTTTCCTCAGTCATCCAGGAAATGTTATCACAGAACAGTTACAAGTCAGCTTTTCCTTCTCTCATCCAGCAAACAAAACCTTTAACAGTAGTCTTTCTCTCTAAGTTTCCTCTGGTTACACCTTGCCACAATTTCTTCACAGCAGTGACACAGTCTCTTCATAGTTTCTCTACCATGATTACCACCCACAGTGTTGAAAGTGGTTTCTTATACTGGTCCCACAACTGCTGTTGATTTGTAAGACCATGTGCCTGCAGTTAAGGTAACTGGAGATCATACCCCCAGGTGGAGGCTAACACAATGGCTAGAAAAGCCAATTCTCAAGGTTTATGACACTATTGTGTAATCTGTATAACAGGTTGTTGATTAATCTTACTCCAATCTTGATGCCACATTCTTCTTCAAAAAGTCCACCTTCTCGAATGATTTGCTCAGTGTACAGACTGAATAGATATGGAGAAAGGATATAACCTTGATACACACCTTTCCTGATTGTAAATCATGGAGTGCCCCCTTGTTCTGTCTGGACAAGAGCTGCTTAGTCTAGAAAGAGGTTTCATAAGAGCATAATTAAGTGTTCTACGATTCCCATTCTTAATGTGTCAGCCCTAGTTTGTTATGATCCACACAGTCAAATACCTTTGCATAGTAAATGAAACAAACATTCTTCTGATAGTCTCTGCTTTCAGCCAGGATCCATTCCACAACACCAATGATACCTCTGGTGTAACAGCCTCTTTTAAACCCAAATTGAACTTCTGAAAATTCTCTATCTGTTCTAGTCATTTTTGGATGATCTTCAGCAATATTTTGCTTGCATGTGACATTAATGATATTGTTAAATAATTTCCACACTCTATTGGATTGATTACCTTTCTTGGGAATGGAAACAAATATGGACCTCTTCCAGTCAGCCAAGTAGCTGCCCTCTAAATTTCCTGGCAAGAAGTGGTGAGCATGCCCATGCCACTAATTATAGACATATACATGTATTATAAATATATATGATTTATTATTAGCAAAAATTTGAAAACAGTCCAGACTTCCTTCAACTGTTGAATGAGTAAAAGTACTGCTTTCATAAAATGAAATCCTATTGAATATGAAAGAACAGATTGCTGTTATTCACAACATGAGAAGAAAGGAGGTACTAGGTAGACACACTGTACAGTGTCTAAAGAGAAACAATGATGACTGACCCCGGAACAATGAAAGGATTAGGCACACATGAACCCATGGAGTAAAAACATCCTCATATAACTTTCGAATTCCCAAAACATAATTAATAAGACCTTAATATTGACCAAGAACCTTACCAATAACTTTCACAGCCCTTTTAACCCATGCTTCATACAGTATATATACTATACACTGAAAAACACATGAAAGCTACATTTTCATGTCATTTCCTTTGTCACTGTATTTTTTTAAAAAGTTTCTAACTCCTCAGACAAGGCTCAGCACATTATGAAAGGTAATCTCTTTTACTTACAGTTTATTGTAGATGTTCATGACATCAACCAAACTCCTTCACTCCAACACCTACTTTTTAGCATCTGACTAAAGAACAGGCCCAGCCAAACTGACACATAAAATGAACCATCACTGTTGGCACTGCCTTTGAAGAACGGAGGTAAACTTTATAGTTAAGGAACCTGCCAGGCATTACCTTCATCAAGCATTCAAAGTGAACATCATTAGTTACGGGACAAATTAAACCATGTCCTTACTGCTAGGAGTCAATGAGAAAAACATAGCACCTGTGAAAGTGACATCCTTGCCAACGATGTGTCATCCGAATGCAATTATGAGAGACATCAGAGAAATTTAAGTTGAAGGCTGTATTATGATCGAGCTAGCCTGTAATCTTCATAAAAATAGAGATGAAAAAAATTCCAAGGAACTGTTCTAGACCAAAGAAACCTAAAGATACATCAAGAGCGAAGGTACCTCAAAACTTTCAGTATCAAAGATACTATCTTTTCATATTAAAGACTTAGCAGGACAACTGATAAAACTATGGGTATGGAGATTATATGTCAAGTATTGTTGAGTCAGTCCCTGAATCAGGCAAACTCATGTGACGGAGAATGACAGGGCACCCGTTCCTGCAGATCCGATTAATAGCATTTGTATGATTTTTAGAGATAGACTGCATGCCTTGCTTTCTAGTCTGTCTTAGTCTGGAAGCTCTGTCAAAACATGTCCAGCTTCATAATAACACTTAGGTTTTGCCTGACAGACAGTCCATGACTATGACTTCACAGGCACACAGTTCAAATCCACCAGTGGCTCTGCGAGAGAAGAATGGGCCATCTCTTCCTGTCTGATAACTATCTCCGAAAACCCGCTGGAGGGTCAGCTATGGGTCAGTTCTGACTTGACAGTACACAATAACAACAGGGCTGCATAAGAGGCACACTGGTCTAGGACAGAACACAGTTCTTTGCAAAAGGTGATGATTCTACCCTGAGCCACCAGTGTTCTCAGAGGGGTAAAAATGACCAATCTAGACTCAGGACATCTCTGAGCCCTGGTTGTGACTGCACCAGAGCCCAGCATCTCTACCTGTCGCATCCTAAGAGTCACCCTCTTCCCCACAGAGGCTGAGCTCCAGAACTATCCCTAACACAATTCCCACACCATCGCCTCTGCCTCCATTACTTCCCAAGAAAACCAACTGGTAATTCATAAACATAGAATTGATGGGAATCTGATTGTAAATCTGATGGGAATGGGGATGTGTAACAGAAATCTGTTTTCCTGTGAGTTTTGCTAAGTGATTTGATTTTTTTAAAGTATGTGCACATGTTTTTAAAAATTTTTATTGTCATGAAAATACAAAGCAAAGCACACACAGTCTCAGCAGTTTATACATGTGGTGTGAGGTACGGTCTTTAAGTTGTATCACCATTATCACTATCCTTTTGCAAGTACTTCCATGACCATTAACATAAAAGTAATGCCCCAAAAGCAAAACGCCCCCTACTCCTCTCTCTCCCGTGCCCGGTTACCATTAACAATGTTTTAATTTCTACATAACTACTTATTTCATAAAAATGAGATCATATTTGTTTTTGGTTTGGTTATTTATCTTTTGTTGTTAAGTTGTATAAGATGATATATATATACATATATATAGGAAATTAAATCTTTATCAGCCATATGGATCCCCAAAGCATTTTCCCAGACTCTTCACTTTGTTAATAAATGTCTTTGATGAACAAAAGTATTTCTTTTTTTATGATATGCTGTTTATCTATTTTATCTTTTGTTGTTTGAATATCTGACAATGCATCATTAAAAACTAGGTCTCGCTGCATACATTTTTTATAAAAATGTTAAAAATAGGACCAAGGATAGAGACTGATTGCACTGGAGAGACCACTATAAATGTGGGTCATTCTGGTTTCCATTCTTTTTTTTTTTGCTTGCAAAGATTGGAAACTAGCAACCCATTAAGTGAGGGTTAGACTATAAGCTTAGGAAGTTTTGCTCTTCAAATATACAGATTGGGTATTTTTACAACAAGAAGTTCTTTTTTGATAGATATGCAAGTCTTCCATATTTTCAAAACTGTGATTTATATTTTCTCAGAGAGTAGAGTCTGGGGTAAGGATTTCACCTTGGGCTTCTCCACTTCGACATATTTCTTGAAAGAGGGAAGTGTGAGAGTCTCTCAGCACCAGTAACACTAACAGCAATCTGAAGAACTGGTGTCACATGACTCTTGTACCTGGTAGATCAGGTGATCCAGGGTCAAGCTTACCTGTCATCAAGTCCTTGAACACATCAGCTGGGAAATCAAAGTCAAACTGGAACGTAACACAGGATCTTGGGTCTGGGGCTTGTTTTAACAACTACTTCAGAAGCTAGTCTGAAAACACACATAAACATCTCAGGAGGCAAGAAAAGACTGTGTATTTTAAAATCTTTGGAAAAATAAAAAAGACTTACCAGTGAACTCAACAAAAGTTTTTTCATCTTGTACTTGTAGATATAGAGTCTCAAAATAAGACGGAAAAGAAAGTGAGAGTTTACACTCCGTCACACAGCAAGTTCTGAGAACACAGAATATCATCAGCTGCACTCATTCTCAGGGTGGCTTTTCTGATGAAATAATTAGTGATTGCTTCAGGATGTGCTACATCCAGGGAAACTAGGAAATGTCATGAGACCAAGTAAGGAATCCTTATATGGTGCACTCAGCTAAACACACAGGTGCTAGCTTCAAGGTTGGAAGTTCAAGTTCACCCAGAGATACCTCAGAACAAAAGTCTAGTGGTCTGCTTCCCAGTCACAACTTAAAAACCCTGTGGACTGCAATTCTGTTCTACACACTGCAGCCGGCAGGAGTCACAAGCAACTTGATAGACAGCTGGCTGGCACTAGAGGAAGTGATGAGGGATCTTAATTAGAACCTTGCCTTCACTCTCCACAACTACAACCAAATCCACTATCATTCAGTCAGCTTTGACTCATGGAAACCCACACATCACAGAGTTGAACTCTATAACACAATGGAACACCATAAAGCTTTGTTGGCTGTAATCTTAACAGAAGCAACTTGCCAGGACTTTCTGGCACTGAACTACTTAAAACCATCATGTTAGTCAGTAGACAAGTATAAATAGCTCAGACCACACAAGGACCTTCAGTGGTCTCGGTAGCCTCCAGAATCATTATGGACTCTGATCCTAGATGAACTTCTTTTTGGTTGGCTGGTTGTTTTGGTTTCTTCTTTTATCTGTTTATTGGTTTACTTACCTTTAAAATAATTTGTTGTTCTCAAAAGCAATCATTGAGTATATGAACTTGATAAGTAAACCAGTATAAAATAAAAATTATATTTAAAAACCAAGAATCATGGGAAAAGTTACAAATTGTGTGTTTGTTGTACCAGAGTGACTTGCTTGTTGCTAGGATGCTGGATGCTTTGCCATTGGCATTTCAACAGGGTCATTCCTGGTGGACACATTTCAGGAGAGCTTCCAAACAATAACAGACCAGGAGAAAAGGCCTAGAAATCGACTTTTGAAAATTACCCGGTGAAAACCTGTCAGAAAATAACAGAGCGCTGTCCAGTGTACTAGATTTGGACACATTACCAGGAAAGATCAATTTCTGGAGAAGGACAATGCATTTGATGAAGCAGTTTGGTGAATCAAGACAGTGGGAGACCCTTCTTGAAATGGATTAGCAGAATCAAGGGTGAATATTAAGGGTGAAAAACATGGTGGCAGTCAGGAAGATAATGCAGGACTATGAAATGGTTTTTGTTTGCTCTGTTTTACATACAGTCATCAAAAGTCATAATCTGTATATGCAGTTGGAAAAGAATTTTTTTAAAGACAAATAACATGCCTCCAGAAACTCTGTGAACTTTGATAAATGTCAACAGTTGTAGAGGAGCCTCAGGCCTTTGGTTCATAGGGTCGCTATGAGTTGGGTTCAACTTGAAGGCAACAACAACAACATTATTTTGTTGACCATATAATGTTTCACTTGAAATTATATTTTTATATATAGACACATACGCACATACATACATACATGGACTTCTGGTGGCCTAATGGTAAGAATCAGTGCTGCAATCCCAAATCTGCCAGCTGTTGCGTGGGGGAATGACGGACAATCTTCTCCTGTTCCATTACCGCCTCTTAAACCTGCTGGAGGGTCAGTGCTGATTCAATGATACACAATAACAACAATATATGTATTTATACACATGTAAACATATATATTTCTATATGTATATAAATCTTTTGTATCACAGAATGGTACACTCTAGTCTTCAGTCTCTTATCTGTGCATCTGAATAATGTTCACTGGCCAAGTTCTATGGAGAAGATACATAAAAAACCAAAACCAAGACCTCAGCCTCTTTAAATAAACAATATTCTTTTTAGTAAACACTTGTAACCCAGTAACTATTTGCTGGCAAAACTTTAAATGGAGAATAAATTTCCTTTCCTTGTAGCAAGCAGTAACCATCTTCTATCTTGTATTGCTGTTTTTGACCCAGTGCAAAGTAAAAATCCCATAGGAAATTTAGCTGAAGTCAATAGTTCTTAATCACAGGATGTGCTAAAAGGTTTAAGCTCACACACACAATAGTGAAGGGGACATAAATGTACATCTACATAACATTTTGCTGCTTTAAGGAAAAAAAATTAAGCTTAATTCCCTAATCTTATTTTTTATACAACTTGTCTTAAAATATACTTTGCATTTTATTAAGAACAGAAGGAGGAATGGGTTGCAAACCAAGAAATGAAAGCGATCACGCACAATGTGCCAGTGTGTTCTGCCGCTAAGATGTGGTCGCAACAGGGCCGATCTTAGTACCTGTTATACGGCTCATCTCTATACCCCTGCCTCCGCGCCAGCTACCAAAGAGGCCAACCCCACCGATGGGCAAAATAAACACTTTGTATCTGTTAATTCAGAGCCTTAAGATCTTAGCCAAGCATTTACAGAAACATCAACACAGATGAGAGAAGACCAGGCATTCTTGTAAAGAGAGTTAATACAGAAAACACAAAATAGAATCTGATAGTAACATCTGATGTATACATTTTGAAGATTCCCAGGTTTTAATTAAACCATATGATTTTTACTTGGTAGGCAAGGGAGAATTATGAGTATGGTGAACACAGTGCCTTTATTATCAGATTGGTTTCTAGAATTCAGAGGATTGGTCATGGTTGTATCATCATTATGTGGTCTCAATATTAGGTATTAATCAATTCCCATACAGTTATTGAGAACTCACTGATCTCCTAATATGTGGATACCCCATAATGAGAATGTACCAACTAGTATCTTATACTGATTCTTGGTAAATTTTGAGAAATTGACCTCCGATCTCAGCATCAGAGCCAGAAATGAGCGGAAGGGCAGATTTGGGGTTGATTGTTCAGGAGAAGGAGCATCCTGTAACTATTCTACGGGCTCTGCAGGAAGGCAAGAGTCAAAGCTGATGTTCCAATTCTGTCTCCTGGGTGGAAGCCTAAATCAGGATAGAGATTGGGACCGGGAATCGGGTGCTGCGGCTCATATTATCTTTGTCCTAATTCAGGAAAGCTGTTCCAGGGAATAAAGTCACAGAAGATCAAAGAAGAGTCAAAGATGCACCTGCAGAAAAGAAAAGCAGAAACTATAAAGAAAATCAACAGTCGCCCAAGATTTGGGGAAGCAATTCCCAGAATTACAGTTAGCAACGTAAAAAAAAAAAAAGAGTACCTGCGGCGTTAAGAATTACGTTCTTTATATAAGCAAACTTAGTTGAAAACATTACACATTCTTTGGGAGATTGGCAATAGACAGGATGCTAACGACTGTCATTACTAAATAGTGATAGCAAATTAAACAGAGAGGTTTGTAAAGGCAAGACATCACACACTGAGAACCACTGCATTCTTTCAGTCTTGTTGAAGGTGAGTTGTTATGTTCACAGTTGAAATCTGCTGCTTAAAACCAAACGTATCCAAAGCAGTTAAGAAGAGTCAGATTTTAAAAGAAAAAGGAGCAATGCAAACAAATCATCAACAACAAAACATCTTTCCAGACTACTGATGTATTGTATTGAATGTGATACAGAGAAGGCAAAGGGGCTTTGCAGAATCTTGGCCATAGAAGTTGTCACCATCAGCCACACAGGATCTTAGAAGATCTCCAGGTCTATGTATAACACCATGAGGACAACAAAGCAAACACAGAAAATGCACTCAAATAAAGCAAGGTCGTTATGGTCCAAGTCTGACATGAACTTTTAACAAAACGTATGCAATCACATGGTGAGAGACCAGGGCTACAGTTCTGACATTTAAAAACCATAGGATGTAGCAAGTTCAACTTCTGTCGCAGATCATATATCAGGGCAGTTGGAAATTAACAGCGATTTCTAAATGCTTGTTACGTCGAATGGGGACCATGGGAGAGGAGGGAATGGCGGCTCCTGGGAGCCCTCTTGAGCCTGGAGGAATGCAGGAAGGCAGCTCAGTTTTGCAAATCCATTGTCTGAACATTCACTGTAAGAGCATCTTTTGTTTGTCCATTGAAAGCCCCTGGCTATTAAAACACACTGTCAGAATTGTAAGAGAGACCACAGTTGCCAGTCAGAAGAAGTACTCTTTCTGATTTTCATTGATTGTGTTCTGTATATTAAGCTCGCTTTTCAGGGCCGCCTCAGCACTGTCTACGTTCTCTGACCTCTTTGCCTCATTTCTTTTGTATAACCTTTTCTGCTGATAAATGCGAATGGCTATGGCAGTGATGCAAAGCAAGATAAAGATCACAACAGCGATCAGACCTAGAGAGAGAAGAGAGAAGAGAAGAGAAATACAGAGTCAGAACTTCTGTGCTGATAGAAGTGTGTTGACGCCAGAATAAATTATAAAAAAATAAATTACGGTCCAGGGAGCCCAGCTGGCTTAGTGGTAAGAAGTTGTGCTGCCAACCCAAAGACACATGGTCCAAAGTTATCAGCTGCTCTGTGTGCAAGAGGTGGGTAAGCTCCTCACATGCCATTTACTGCCTCTGTAAACCTGCTGAATGGTCAGCTAGGAGCTGATTCCACCTGACAGTACATAACAACAACGATAATTCAGAGCTATCAACACTTCAGCTATCTCTAAGTCAAATGAAAACATAATACTGAGTTTACTTCTGAGTTCTGTCATCCTTCTGGGATCAATTACTTTTATTCTGAATGCATATTATAACTGGATTTCTTCTTTGTGGCTGTTGTTCTTACGTATTGTCCAGCAGGAACCAATTCATCTAACCATCCAGCAAGTTTTCAGAGGCAGCTAATCCCATGAGAGGAGACAGGCCTGTATTTCTCCTTGGAGCAGATGGTAGATTTGAACCACTTCCTAGTGCATTTATCTTACCCATGCCTACACGTCACTGAAGGGAGCTCTGGTGGCTCCGTGGAAAGGAGTTGCACTGCTAACTCCAAGGAACGTGGTTTGAATCCACCATCTGCTCCTTGAAAGAAAGATGAGCCATCTCCTTCCGTCCCTTTTAGTGCCTCTGAAAACCCTCTGGAGGGTCAGCTATGAAGCAGGTCTGTGTTGGCAGTAAATAACCACAGATGTAACTAAAAACATGGGACATTTTTACATTAACACCCAGACACGTTTAAATTCTTTTAACAGTATAAAGTACTGATTGCAATCAATGTCATGAATCAAGGTACGGTACATATGAACTGTTGAATGGAAAACCAATTTACACCCTAAAGGCTCACCCAAAATGAAATTTTCCAATGGTTGATCTGCTTTACGAACATTTCTTCAAATCATAATTAAAAAGTTTAGAATATTTTCATTTAAAAATAAAGTGTATAATATTATTATCTTCTTTAAAGGACTGAATATGCTTTTGCATTTTTTTTAAAATTTTATTAGTTTTAATGAACATTTACAGGGATTTTGGGTTTTCATTCCTTCATTGCTGCACCATTCTCTCTACCCTCCTCCCCAGTTTGTTCTTCTTCCCCGCCATCCGAATGTCTGTTTTAATTGTCCAATTGCCACAGTACTCGTCAAAGTCAGTTCTGATTAATCTCCTTTGTCGGTGTGTCCTTTGCCATTCCCTATCACTCCTCCCTGAGAGAGACTTCACCCTGATTCATAAGGAAAAGGGGATGGCGTATTCTCTTAGCTACTTCCTGCTGAAAAGGGACGCTGTGGGTTTCAGGGTGAAGATCTTCTCTCACTACTCTAAAGGGCCCATCAATTTTTAATTAGTTAGTTTTCAATGATATTTGTCAAACTGTTAAAAAGTAAGAATAAGATATATATATATATGTAATATACACTTATAAATGAGTAGCCCAGACAGGAAGGTATGTATATTACTTCTATTTATGAACACTGACTATGTGGCCTATCTGGCTATAAATCTTCTAATTGCTACCATCATTATCTCTATCAACAGTTCTCCACCTGGGTTTACATTAAGGGACTAGTCATCAACGTGTGGTCTGTGAATTCCTGTGAGTCCCCAGGACACTTTGAGAAGGGTCCACAAGGGCAAAACCATTTCCACGAAAATGCTAAGATGGCCTTTCACTCTGTTGACAAGGTCAGATAGAAACCTCTGGGGTGTTCGCAGGAAGTAAGTCAAAGACATCACGCAGGAGCAGTGCTCATTGAATTCTTCACTTGTCAGGCAATTACACTTAAGAATGTCCTAGATGAAGCAATGACTCATTCCACTACGTCTTGACCCTTGAACGTGTGTATACCTGGTGTTTTGTGTACGAGCATGGGAAGCACACAGAAGGGATTTTTGCAGCACGTTGAAATTCTGGCTGCAAGGAAAGCCCCTGGGTGAACAGAAATGCTGAGAACTAAGCCAGCAGCTTTTTTTGTCTCATAGAACACTGATTTTACTTGAAAGAATGACTGACAAACTGTGGCTGCTGAAACTGGGTGTATTTGCCAGCATTTCTCTCTACGATGAATGAAGTAAGCATGTCACTTCAAGAAAAACAAGTGACAGTACAGTGCATCTTGCCAATGACAAAAATCCATGCTTTTAAATGAAAATGAGAATTTGGAAAACGATGTCATCTGTTGGCAGCTCCCCAACACTTAAAGACTTTTCTGATGAGATGGGGGTGAGGTGTTAACTAATGTCATTTTCTAGACAAGAATAGTTTAAAGTGAGTCTATCTAACAGTAATACAGTCTAAGCAATTTACAGCTTGGAAGGGATCAATCACAGTGGATTCACGAGCATAACGTGTGCTGGGAAAGTTCACTATGGCCAATAGAACAAAAAAATAAAACAACAACAAAACCCAGGGGCTTTTTGGATACATCAGCCTTACCTGAGAAAGGTAAACAGTTTCTTTTTTTATAATCCTAGCATAAATGACTCGTGTCTGCATTTGCAATCTGGAGCATGAACTAATGAATGGTTATCATTGTTGATGTTGTTGTTAGGTGCAACACTGCCACCCCTCACTGAGAGCCACCATGTGTGTAACCAAATGACACGTTGCTGCATCCTGCTTGCTCTTCACAGCCTCTGCTGTGCTTACGCCCATTGTTGGAGTCACCACGTGAACCCATCTCACTGAAGGTCGTCTTCTTTTTCAGCGACTTTTCTAGGTGTGATGTCCCTAGCCAGAAACCAGCACCCCCTGAAAGCATGCTCAAAGCATATGAAAGTCCTACCATCTTTGCTTCAAAGGAGCACTCTCTAATCAGAAAATTAATTTGCTATTGGCCACATCATGATAGATGGATGGAAAAGAGATTGAGGTTGTTAACAATTTCAGCTTGCTTGGTTCCACCATCAACACTCTTAGCACCAGCAGTCAGGAAATCAAAAGGCAAACTGCACTGGGGAAACCTGTGGTCAGGCACCTCTGCAGAGTACTGAGAACTCTGAGATTACTGTATTCTATGGAGAACTGAGCAACAATGTCAGTCTTAGAGACTAAGGTGTGCCTGATCCAGGCCATGGTCTTCACAATTACTTTCTACGCATCAGAGAGCTGGACTATATGACTAAGGATGACAGAAGAAGAATTGATGCCTTTGAGTTGTGATGCTGGAGAAGAGTCTTGAACATACCATGGACTTCCAAGAGAACAAACAGACCTATGCTGGAAAGGATGAACCAGGTTGTTCCTTGGAGGCAAGGATTTTGACGCTCCATCTCATATACTTTGGGCATGTGGCCAGGAAGGGCTAGTCTTTGGAGAAAGACATCGTGCTCAGAAAGGTGGAGGGACAGCACAGGAGAGGAAGATCCCTGATGAGATGGATTGACATAGTAATTGGAATGATGGGGCTAGGTGTGTCAGAGTCAGTAAGACTGGCTAAGGACAGAGCAGGCTTCAGAGTTGTTGGAGGCAACTTGATGGCACATACAACAATAACAACGACATTAAATGCTTCTTGGAGAGGCTATTCCTTGGAAAGGGACATCATGCTCGGAAAAGGTAGAGAGTCGGCTAAAGAGAGGAAGATCCTCAAACAGGTAGATTGACACAGTGATTGCTACAATGGGCTCTCGTGTGTCGAAGATTGTGAGAATGGCACAGGGTAGGACACGGTTCAGATCTGTTGTTAATAGCGTCGCTGTGGGTCTTACTCAACTCAAGGGCACCTAACAAACAGTATATATTTTGTCTTTCATTACAGAAAAACAGTAAGGGAGCTATCAATATTTCTGTTGTCTAGTGACAGACCTCCGGTTTAAAGAGGGAGATTCTGAACAGTTTTAGTGTAAAAATGATGATGTGTGATCTATACCTAGCAGCCCACGGTGATGGTTAAGATAAACATCATCATTAAACTAGCCAGACAGCACCTGCAGACAGTCAGAATCATGAGCTTGTCTGCACCTTGTCTTCTCCACCCGACAGGATTTATCTCTTTTAATTTGGAGATGGTTTTACTTCAGGGCTTGTTGTGTTCCAGTAAAACCTTGACCTCACTTGTTAAACTAAAACAAATAAGATTGTTTGACTAAAATATGGCCAGCCACCGTTCTAGGGGTCTTGCGATCAGAAGTTCTCTGTGAATGTGGTGGTTTTTTTTGTAAAGAAATTGTATGTTTTTCTGTCTAATTCAACCAGTCCACTCCTGGAAAGTTTAGTCAGAAAACTACACTATCTAGGTCACTGGTTTTAAATGTCTTATTAAATCCATTCTTGCATCTTATACTGACTCACTTAGCCTGGAAGAGAAAATAGATTCTCCAACAATGCAGGACTCAAGGCTATTCATTAATCAGGAAAGGCTTTGACTGGATCAAGTACTGGTGAGTACTGTGCTTACTAGCCGCGGTCGAGTTGATCTCTGACTCATCACAAGCCTACGCACAATGGATCAGACTGTTGTCACCAGAGGGTTTTCCCGGGATAATTTCTGGAGTTAATGTACTCTAGGATTTCTTCCTAGCCCACGTCTCGTAGCTCGGCCGAACCTAATCAGTATCACTGGAACATGTAAGGCACCCCTGACTGACGGCCGGCCGTTGTACATGACGTGCAGAGGCAAGGCCTTCCACAGGGAAGGAGAGACACACATACCCTGACTGGTACGTGTTGATATTGTTGCTGTTCTTACAAGCCTTTGAGTCGGAACTGACTCAGAGCTGACCCTCCAGTGTGTTTTCAGAAGCTGAACATCACCTGGAGGGAAGATGGGTCCTCTTTGTCCTGTACAGCAGCTGGTAGACTCGAACCACTTCTTGTGCGTTGGCATGCAATTCCTTACCCACTGGGCTGTCAGAACCTCCTCACTGGGACATGTTGTTATTGTCTGGTACCTCAAATCAACTACAACTATTAGAAACCTGACGAACATCAGATCTGATGTCTGTCCCAACCTACACCGTCCTCACAATCTCCGATATGCACACTGTTGTCGTCACTGTGTCAATCCTTCTTGTTAAGGGCTTTCCTCTTTGTCTCTCTGACCCTCAACCTTTCTCAGCTTGATGCATGATGTTATTTTCCAAGAATAACCCATCCTGACGGTATGTCCAAAGTATGTGAGAAGAAGTTTCATGATCCTTGCTTTTAGGGTGCTAAGAAGCCTATCAGAGGGAGTAACACCCAAAAGCACAGTAGATCATGATCCAGTAGATTTCACACAGCCCCAGGCAAGTTCTTTAGAGCTTAGATAGCCATCACGAGAAGCTCCGCTTCTGAAACTGAGGCATTTAATTATGAAAGTCCACACCAATTGTGGTTTAGGACGTTTGAAAATGGCTTTTCTAGCCATTGTCTTAACCCCATCTGGAGGCATGGCCTCCAACTGTCTCAACTGTGGATCCATGATTTGATCAGTGTCTTTTACATCATCAATTGCTGTGGAGCCAACATTAGAAAGAGAGCTGGCCACACTGTGGAGAGACTGCAGGTGTAGCCTGACAGAACTCTACAGATGGAGCCAGAGTTAAAGGTTTTGCTTCTGAACAATGGAAGGAAGAGCTGATTTGGGACTGTTGAGACAGGGCCTGCTGCATGATTGAGTGGCCCCAGAAGCTTCTTGCATTTGTGTACTCAATCAACCCGAGTCCTTTCACAGTGTGGTAGCCTTTGCCTTCCCCGGCCCCTCACAATCTATTTCCCTATTGAACTCCACAACTTTTGCAATGAGTATCTGGTGATTAATGGAAGTTGGTGCAGCAGTTGGGTGAGGATTACTAGCATTACTAGAGGATCAGAGGGGAAGAATTCTCTTTCGTAGAGTTAATCATGGTTGGACTCAGCCATCCCCATTTACATCAATAGATTCCCAGGGTTTAGTGACCTCCTGGGGAAATGACGGGCCATGTGTTCTTCCTCTGCGCAGCCACGTAAAGATTGAACAGCTGAACTGAATATTATCAGCATGCCATGTCAGCACATCTGCCTTCACTCTCTAAGTCTTGCCGATGATCTTTGCCTAAAGCAGTAATATTCTGGAGAGTAAATATTTTGTCCTAATACTAACTTGACTATGACAGGTTTGGCAGCAGGAAGTGGCATCCACTTCCTGAACAACACACCTCCAGAAACTCTATGAACTTTGATAAATGTCGATAGTTGTAGAGGGGCTTCAGGCCTTTTGTTCAGAGGGTCGCTATGAGTCATGTTCAACATGAAGGCAATCAACAACAATAACAACAACAACAACAACAACTAACTTAACTGGCGGAAAAATCAGTCTATGTTTTTATCTATCTATTCAAGCTAGATTCAGAAGAAGACATGGAACAAGGGGGTGTCATTGTTGAAACCAGATGGATCTTGACTGAGAGCAGGTAATAACAGAAAGACATTCATCTACACTAAAGGCTCTCAAGTGTGGGGATCATAGCAAATTATGAGCAATATTTCAAAGACTAGACATTACGGAATATTTACTTTTGCTCAAAAAGTCTTGATGGCTTCGGAGACTAAACGCTGGTTGCCAACTAAGAGGCCGTTGGCGTGAGCCCACCCGCATGGAACAGAAGAATGTGAGGCAGGCTGATACTATAGGAAATCCTGTGGGCAGTCTCACTCTATGCTGTATGCTTGCTGTGAACCAGAATGGTCTTCTTGCTGATAGTGAGTTCTGACTGTTGTGGGTTCAACTGTGCTCGTGTGGAACCTGCATATGGATGTCACTAAAACACAAGAGGATATGGCATGGTTTCAAATCAGGAAAGTGTGTGTGAGGGTTGCATGCTTCCTCCATACTCATTCACTCTCTATGTTGTTGTTGCTGTTATGTGCCGTCGAGTTGTTTGCAACTCATAGTGATCCTATATACAACAGCCCTAAACCCTGCTCTGTCCTGTGCCATCGCATTGCCTCTGACACAACCATCCCGATTACCCCAGTCACTGAATCAATCCACCTCATAGAGGGTCTTCCCCTCCTGCACCCTCCCAAGCATGATGTCCCTCTCCAAGGACCGGTCTCTCCTCACAACATGTCCAAAGTATGTCAGGCGAAGCCCCAAATCCTTGCCTCCAAGGAGCATCCGGTTTAACCCTCTGCAGGATATGGTGAGTAAATCATCTCAGCAGCAGAACTGTATGAAGAGGAAGATGGCATTGGAGGAAAAGACATCAACATCCTGCTACATGCAGATGACACAACATTTACCAACAGAATGTGAAGAGGACTTGAAGAACATACTGATGAACACTGAATATGTAAATATAGATATAAATACTGAATATCTAGCTATCAACATGGATTATGCTTCAACACAAAGAAGATCTTCACAAATGGACCAATAGACAACATCATGATAAACAGAGAAAAAACTGAGGTTGCCAGAGATTTCCTTTTACTTGAATTCACAAACATCCACATAACCAGAAATGTTGAAGGACTCAAAGGACATACTGCATTGGCAAATCATGCAGAGGATGGCTTTATCTTTTTTTAAATTTTATTATTTTTGTGTGCGTGTACCGTCAAATCAGATCTGACTGGTACAAGAGGAGATTGTCCCTCCTTCCCCGGCAGAGCATCTGGTGGATTCGAACCGTTTGCCTCTGGGATTGTAGTTGCAGCTCCTTGCCACTAGGCCACCAGAGTTTCCCAGAGGATGGCTTTAAAGTGTTAGAGGGAAAAGGTATTCTTTTGAGGACCATATAGTGTATCTAACCCAAGTTACGATGCTTTCGAACACCTCACTAGTGGGTAAGGAGTTGCTATACCAAATCGAAGGCAGGCAGTTCAGATCCACCAGCTGCTCGATGGGCAAAGGATAGGCAGTCTCCTCCCATGTGATTTACAGCCTCTAAAAACCCCCCGGACGGAGGTCAGTCCCGTCGGTTCCAACTCATCCTCAACCTGAGTTGAAGGTGAGTCTTCACTTGCTTGGGGAAAATGGACAATGAATCAGAACAGAGGAGTTGATGCCTCCATCACAGACAGCCAGAAGAACAAATCTGTCCTGGAAGGACAGCCAGAATATTCCTTAAAAATAAGGAAGGTGAGACTTCATTTCACATATTCCGGACATGTTATCAGGCAGACTCACTCCCTGGAGAATGACATCGTGCTTGATAAAACAGGAGAGACTGGAAAGGAGGCTGAGCCTCAGCGAGATGGACTGACTGACTAGCAGCTGTGACTATGGATCCAAACAGAACAATGGCCAGGACGGCACAGGATCAGGCATTTCATTCTGCTGTCCATCAGCTCGCTGTAAGCCAGGAACTGACAACATCCCCACTGGCTCAATGAACAAAAAGGGCTCCGTTTTGAGACTGACACAATTTCTTAGACAGGAATATTCCCTTAAAATATTGAGGAATTTTAAAATATCATGGATCTAAAAGAGTTTTTGATATATATATTTCTCCTAGATATACATTCATTAGCTTTTCTTCCAACATGGTTTCCTTGTTTGTTTGTTAGGTGATAAAACTGGGTTCCTATTTTCTGTGTCTTTAATTTATACACCACTAATTTGATTTTTTTAAAAAAGGAACTGAATTAACAATGGTACTCAGTGCTATGCTTTAATATAATATCTAAATAGATTCCTATCTACTGGAAGAGAGGTGATAGCTGAATGTGTGAAGTTGCAAATACGGACTCAAATAGATCAGCTCTGCAGCCCATATAATTAGGCATGCATCTGAGTAGTCACATACTTTTTGGTGGCAATGTAATAGAACTATTAATTTTGTATCTCCTTTCTCGACAGAGTGTGAAGAAAATGCAAATGAATATGCCTATCAATAATCGGATCAAAAACAATCCTGGTGGCATTAATAAGAAAGAAATAAGCCCATTTTTTGAGTTGATTTTAGATAAATTATATCTCAGGAAATATAGTGAGTTTTATTGCTTGGAAAATATACTTTTAAAGTTTTGGTTTTAGTACTGCAATTTGAAGTAATGACCAACTACTCCGTAGTTCATCCGCCGAACATTTGTTAAAAAAATGCATCTGTAAGTGTTCTTCTCACTGATGAAAACACAAGCCATGCATATATCCATTTCATGAAACATTTAGGCAACTTATGAAACAAATCTAGTATATATCTGAGATTTCTCCTGCTCTTTACACAAACATTTGCAGAAGCAAAAAACGTCTAAGGAGCCGGGCCAGGGGCTGGGGAGGGGGGAGATATTTCCTCAGACAGATTCAGTTCAGAATGCACCACGGATACTAAGTGGATCTCTTCAAGCTAAATAGTACCTATTATTACATAGTTCAGCAACTTATGATTCTTTGTGCTTTAGTGAAATTATAAGTTATTGACCCTGAAAAATCTGCAAATACTGGGAATTCAGCATGATTCTTCTAAAATAATTTTTACAAATAATGGATCACTTCATTGTGTCCACCATTCAGTACATGGCACTTGCTTGCAAAATGCACAGTGTCCATAACTGTTTGCTGTGCTCGTACACATTCACCCTTGCTAGCAGCCGAAGAAGAGCTCTCTAGTGCTCCCTCTTACCTCCAATGACTGCAGAGTCGCTTCTGATCGCATTAGCTATGGGCTCTCTGTCCTCTATTGTTCCAGAATGATCTGCGATGAAAGAACAGAAAAGGAGAGAGGGCGATAAGGGAAAAGGAGGCACTTCGGAACTTTTTACGTAACAGAAGTCAACATGGGAATCTCTACGCATCTGAGAGTTGGACTGTAAATAAAGATGACAGAGGGAGGATTGATGCCTTTGAGTTGTGGTGCTGGAGAAGAGTGCAGACTTATCCCACGGACTGCAAAGGGAACAGACACATCCATCTGGGCGAGCACAGCGCCAGGTGCTCTTTAGAGGTAAGGACGGTGGAACCTCATCTCACACAATCTGGACATGTTGTTAGGAGGGCCCAGTTCTTGGAAAAGGATGTCTTGCTTGGACGGATGGACGGTCAGCGAAGGAGGGGCAGACCCGCCAGGAGGTAGATTGGCACAGTGACTGTGTCAGTGAGCTTCGGTGTGGCAGGGATGATAAGGATGGCACAGAGCAGGGCAGGGTTCAGACCCGCTGCTCCTGGGGTCACTCTGAATCAGAGTTCACTCCTTGGCACCTAAAAACAACAACATAGTTCTAAACATAAGCAGTGCCCGTCTCAATGGCCATGTGATCAGGAGACTGGGACTCTGGAAAACAAATGGCCAAAGGTTGACCAAACAAAACTCAAGAGCCCATCTAAGGAACTGCAGCAATGGCCGGAATTTGGAGTAGCAGACGGACACACTCTATCTGTTTGCAGGTTCTGAAGGAGCCCAGAGTCACCTGTGAAGGAGTGGGTCCTTTCCCTTGCGGTGACGTCAGTGCCCGTCTGGGCTGCACAGCTGGATTCAGTCACATGACCCTTGACAGTGATGGGTCCTGGGTGGCTGGGGTGCAGCGCAGCTTTCAGGGGGGCCACGTGGCTGAGCTGCACAGCGGAGAGGCAGCCCATGAAGCCCTGTGCACCAGCCAGCGCCGTCTCCTGGTCTACATCACTGTGTTCTGTAAAAGCCAAGGGAACATTGCAATATCAGTAACAGCACAAGGTGCACATGGGCCAGGACACAGAACATGGATATTTTAGACTTCCTGCCATGGCAAGAAAGAGCTGCTAAGATTCTTCTCCTTTTGTCTTTAATATTAAAATAGCCAGATCCATTAAGTCTTCCCACAACTACGGGTGAGATGACCCAGGTTAATGAAGCCAAGGTTTAAAAGCAGGGCTAATTAAAAATGATGGGAGCTAACTCTCTGAAAATGATTAAAGCCTCCATCAAAAAAATGGGTCAGGCTGTGAACTGATGAGGACCCACGATAGTTTACATTGTGAAATACACAATTAAACAGACTTGTAACGGGGTTTCTAACCAATAGGACTGTGAAGTGCTTCTGGGAGGTGGAGAAGAGCCAGCTCAGCTTCTGAGACTCGAGCCATGAAAATAACAAGGAAAAAGGAGGGAAACAGGCGCCGTGGTGGTGCACCAGTTAAAGCACGTCTCTGCTAACTGAAGGGCTGGTATTTCAAACCCACAATCTCTAGCAGAAAGACGAGGTAGTTTGCTCCAGTAAAGACTAGTCTTGACAACTCCACATGGCCACTTCTACTCTATCCTATAGGACTTCTATGAGCCACAGGCAACTCATTGGCAATGGGCTTAATCCTGGTTCGGGGGAGTCTCTAGCATTCCCTTCTCTGTGGCCCAACTTCTTGACTCTTTGGTTCCACTGAAAGCTTTACGATACTTTCTGACCAACGAAGCATGCCAGGAGAATATTATGCCATAGAAACTATGCTGTAAGGTTTCCCTTACTTACGCACATGCATTAATGGGTACTTTCACACCCCAGAGCCCCGTTTTCCCATTCCAAAGATCTCACCTCGCTATGAACCAGAGTTTAGTTCTAAGGGTCCACTGAGACACAGAGATGGATTCTGATGTCAAGGCAATATGAATACATACTTGTGCAGTGAAAAACATATCATGCCAATTGCTTGAAGGCATGAAGTCTAAACAAGAGTGAAATGGTGTTCAAGGTCAATAGTCCATTGTACCATAAAAGGTTAATACATACAAACGTGTCAAAAATTCAGCAGTACATGCAGCGTGGTCATAAGACAGGACATCGCTGTAATCCCTGTAGGTGCACAGGGACAAAACTAGCATTCCGTTTTTAAGATGCACGTTATCTATACTGTGTCAATGATGAGAGCTCACAAGTATCTATTGAGTGTTGTTGATGTGCTGGTCATTGTTTTAAGGCATTTGCTGGGCAGCAGCCACATGGGTATCTCTGTCTGTACACAGGGGACACTTCAGTTCAGGAGTTTAGTGACTTGTTTGAAGCCACACGGTTCTTGCTATCCCATCCCATCAATCTCAGATCTGTTGGACTCCAAACCACAAGAGTCATTTGCTCATCAGCTCCTCTCTGACGGCATGGTTTTCCCCTCATTCTGCTTATAACTTGTATACATAGTTTTTTTGTTTATTTGTTTGTTTGTAAGCTATTCTCCGGATATCTCAGATCTGATTGAGTCTGTCCTGCTAATAGTTATGTTTCCCTTTGTTATTCCATTTTCAGTCACATTATATTCCTAACAATAAAACTGTGCATTAAAAGCTTAGTATCACAAGTATCAATCTCTTTATAAAGAGAGGAAGAAAAATAAGAACAGTCACGTGACTCTCCCACTGCCAGCAGGTGGCAGAAGGGGAGCCGGTCGTTAGACGCCGCTGTTCCAACATAAGAGGCCATGTCCTCCCCCTGAGGTGAGCCCACCTTTCCACCCACAGGTGATTCCAACGACAGTGACCCTACAGGAAAGAGCAGAACAGGCCGCCAGTGACCCTGGGGCTGTGGAGGCTGCAGAGGGTAAGTGCTTGACGGCTAACTGAAAGGTGGCAGTTCAAACTACCAAGAGGTCTGCAAGACAAAGACTGGGAATCTGTCTCCATAAAGAGTTACAACATCGGGGCCGCAGCCGCGTGGTTGTAGCCAGGGCTGCAGAGTGGGAAGCCGGCGAGTTCGGGAACAGGAAGTCCTTCAAGCTTCTAGAAATTTTAGATGTCCAGAACATTCCCTGTGCACGTGACTCAGTGCTGTATGGTTCGTTAGGATCTGTTGTGGCTGGCCTTGGACATTTTTTATTAACGAGCAAAATTAGAAGATCATGTGATGTTGGAGTAGGAGGATTTATTTTGGTGACTTTAGGATACTGGTTCCATTGTAGGTATAACTGTAAAACTAAGCATCCAGGAAAGAATTACCAGAGAAGGTATTAAAAATAAGATTTTATATGAAAGCACCCAGCTTGATCCTGAAAGGAAAACCAAGAACAGCACAACAGCTGAGCAGACACAAGCAGAGACCATCAATACAGCTCTCAGACCAGCGGACAGAGCCGAGATCAAGTGCACAAATCACCCAATTATGCACAAAGGAAATGAAGCCATCTTCACTTCTGTCACTACCTGTCAGTTATTCTGGTGGCCCTGTACGTGTCACGTGCCTCACTTTCTGAGAAAGTAAGTTTAATTTACTGGCAATGTGCGCTAAGAATAAAACTGTAAAATCTAAAAAAAAAAAAAAAGAGTTACAACAGTCGGAACTCTAGGGGACAGTTCTACTCTGTCCCTTGGGGTCATTACGTTTCATAGTCAACTCAGTAGTAATGGGTTAATCTTGACAGAAGCCATGAAGAAGCTGGTGGATTGGCTTCAAAGTGCTTTAATGATGTAACCACCAGAGCTCCCACCAGGGTTTTGGGGAATAACACTGTGGCTGATACTATAAGCTCCCTGAAGGAGTGGTTGGTTCCCAGCACCCAGCATTATCAATGGGTGGGAGTCAATGAACCTAGTTCCATCAACACAGCAATCACTTGTCTGTGGTTGCACATGCAGGCATATGCATTTGCAGACAGTTGTGCTGGAGTTGCAATATTCTAATAAATCAAAAAGGAAGTTTATTTTGGATGAAATGGTCTTCACCTTTCTTCTGCAAGACTGAAATGTTGACTGACATATTCTAGGCCTATAAGGGAGCTCTGGGGCTTTATGGTAAGGAGTTGCACTTCCAAGTCCAGAGCACACAGCCTGAATCCCCCAGCTGTTCCGAGGTACGAAGATGGGCAGTCTCCTCCTCTGTGACTGACTATCTCTAAAACTCCACTGGAGGGTTGACCAAGAGCCTCTTCCAACTCACTGAGACCTAACAGCAACCAGACCGGTAAGAAATCTTAGCTGTTGAACAATAACAACAAAATATAGACAGTTGACAGGATTCGCTTCTCTGATAAGGTCTGATACGAAGTGTCTTTTGGAAATATCACATTTACACACTAAAAACATTTCACCTATTTGCAGAATCTTATATGAAAAACTGTTACTTTAACTCTTTCAAGTTGGAATTCTTTTCTATCTTGAGTTTTTTGCTGAAATAGTGTCATTTTTTTTTTTAAAGGGGACTCTGGTGGCCTAGTGTTAAGAAGCTGTGCTGCAAACCCAAAGGTTATGTGGTTTGAATCCAACAGCTGTTTTTGCAGAACTATGGGCATTCTCCCCACACAATTTATTGCCTCTGAAAACCCACCAGAGGGTCAGCTATGGGTCAGTTATAACTTGATGGTACTCAATAAAAATAGTATCTTTTGAATGAAATTGAAAAAGTGTGTTTGACATAATGGGGATTTTGAGAAAATTAGTGGGACACATATGTCCCAAGAAGTCTCTGGCAATTAGTGGGCTGAGGTCTGTTTCTTCAGGTCCACAAAGTCATACAAGCCCCCGACAGATGCCAGGCAACAGGTACTAAATACGGGATAGCAACTTGCCAGTAAATGCCAGAGGGAGATAAGGTAGGTGGACAGTATGCATCGATTAATTATGAAAGGATTAAACTCTAAAACTTAAAATGAGCAGTTAGTCAACTAATATTCCTTTGTAGTGCTTTAAGCAGTAAGGACAACAATTCCCTAATTCAAGAATGCCATGTTCTACTAGGAAGAGGCAAACAGCAAGCAAAGAAACAGAAGTAATAGTAACAAAATAACAATGTTGAAGAATTGTAATGTTGCTGTTGTTGTTGTGTGCCATTGAGTTGGAACCAATCCACAGCAGACGTTCCAGCAGGTTCTCAGAGGCAGATAATCACACAGGAGGAAGCTGTCCAACCTCCTGCAGGACTGCTGGTAGATTTGAACCATGTGCCTTTGGGATTGCAGAGCAGCCTCGTCCCACGAGGCCACAAGAGCTCCCTAAATAAGGATAATTTACATTTACTAGAAATTAAAATTATATGTAACAATTCTAATAATAATATTGTTAGAAAAGGAATTGGCCAAAGTAATGAACTGTATCTGGAACAGAAAGTGATCTGGATGAGTTAGGTTACTTTTCAGGTTTACTTTAAAGAGGAATCTCTCTCTCTCTCTCTCTCTCTCTCTCTCTCACACACACACACACACACACACACACACACACACACCCCCTTCTCTCACAAGGAGCCCCTCTCTAATTTTCCTAGCAGATTCTTTCAAATTGTTGCTGTCCATTCAATCTCAGATAGTTCTTGAAAGTTGGTGGGTCCTTTTAATGTGAAGGTAAATCTATGGGAATGTTGTCAGAATAGACCAGTCATTGGACAAAGACATCATGCTAGGAAAGGTCAGCAAAACAGAAGAGGACCTCCAACTAGATGGAGTAATATAATGACTGGATTGGTGGGCTTGCGCGCAGCAGAGATGGTAAAGATGGTTCTGGGCGAGACAAGGTTCTGATCTGTTTGTAAGAAAATGACATATAATGTGTATTATTGTTTCGCCTTTCTCCTTTTTATTATTCGTGGATTTCGATTATCCACATAAAACCTCCTCTATCCAATCTCTAAATCTACTTTATGTCCCCTCCTGAGTTCTGTTTCTCAGATGTATTTCTGTGTTGGTCAGCATGCTCTCCAGCCGCTTAATCCTCCCGGTGACAAATCCAATCATTAACCATAATCTGTCTTTCCTGCTGATGTCTTCCGTTTAGAAAGAAATCATATTTTGTCACCTCCCCAAAGTCATTTTATTTTTGTACTATTATGTCTTTAAAGTGTTCTCACTAAGATTTATTTCAGCCATTGTCTCTTTAAACAGCATTGTTTTGATAGCAATTTTGGGAAATGTGTTTGATCGCCCTTTTTCTTGCTGCTAACTCCTACTGCTGCTGCTTTGGTTTGTTTACTTTTGCTCTGCTGTTGGTAGGTAGTCAAGGACTTGCTTAGCAGCTCTCGGGAATTTAGACACAATAGCTGTCTGTATGGCCATTGGGTACTATGAGCAGTTTGGGCTCAGCTCCTAATCAAAAGGTCTGCGGTTCAAATCCACTCAGTGACTCCACTGAGGAAAGGCCTCATTATCAGGTTCTGTAAAATTAGCACTGCTGCTGAGTCAATCTCCAACTCATAATGACCCTCTACTGGGTTTCTAGATGTTGTGGAAAGAATCTGCCCATTTCTTCCCCTGAAGCTGCTGGTGGATTGGAATGACTGATCAACAGTCCAACCCCCAACATTCTGTAACACACAATATGTCATCAAGGGTCCTTGTTATAAAGATCACAAAACTCTCTGGGGTAGTTCTCCTAGCAGAAAGGATCACCAGGAGGAGGAACCAGCTTGACAGTGGGCTTGGGTTTCTGTTTCTTTTCTTCTTTCTCAGCTGCCTATCTTTGTGGCCAAAGTTGCAGGTCAGATTGCCCAGAAGTCTCTCCTTCTTGCTCAGCCTCTGGGCAGAGAAGACCCTCCCAGCTCCAGTCATTTTCAGTAAACTGGGAAATGAGGAAACTTGGTACACTGATGTTTTCCAGTGTTAGCCCTTGTCCATGGGGATCAGGGGTCTCTCCCAGGCAAGTGTGCCCAGGATCCCCCAGTTAGCCCACACCCTCTTCTTACCCAGAGGACAGGAAGTCCTCAGATATCTTTGTTGCTAGAACCCTTCAGCTCTCCTTGACTGCTGACTTAAAGCTGTGGTTCAGGAGGCTTGAAGGTTGCATGCAGTTGGGGTTGAGGCTGAAGGAAGGACTAACCGGCAGCTGAGGATCTATAGTTATGTAGTGTGTTACCTGTTGCGTGCTTACCCAGAGTTCTGCTCTTTGACTCCACTCACAGCTCAGAAAGACAAAGGTGGGCAGTATCCTCCCATAAAGAGTTACAGCCTCAGAAATCCAAAACAACCGGGAGTTAACTCCGTGACAATGGATTTGGCTTTGAGTAAGAAGAACTAGTGGACTCTGGTAGCTCAGTAGTTAAGCCCTTAGCTGCTAATCTGAAGTTGTTGTTGTTGTTATGTGCCATCGAGTTGCTTGCGACTCTTAGCGACCCTATGTACAAGAGCCCTATACACTCTTCTATCCTGTGCCAACCTCGCTGTCTCAAATGCACTCATTTCCACCACTCCAGTCACAGAATTGATCCATCTCATCAAAGGTCTTCCTCTCCTTCACGGCCCCTCCACTCTGCCAAACATGATGTCCCTCTCCAAGAACCAGTCCCTCCTTGCAACATGTCCAAAGTACGTCAGAATCCTTGACTCCAAGGAGCATTCTGGCTTCACCTTCTCCAGGACAAACCTGTTTGTTCTCCTAGCAGTCCATGGTATATTCAACACTCTTCTCCATCACCACAGCTCAAAGGCATCAATTCTCTTTCTATCATCCCTATTCACTCTCTGATGCATAGCATGTAATTGCAAAGACTATAGCCTGGATCAGGCACACCCTAGTCTCCAGCCTGATGTTGTTGCTCTTCAGTACTCTTGAGAGGTCCCTCACAACTGACCTTCCCAATGCAATTCGTCTCCTGATTTCCTGGCTGCTGTTACCAAGAGTGTACAGCAGTTTGAATCCACCAGCCACAGGGTAGGAAAGGATGTAATAAAGAGTTACAGCTTTCAGAAACCTACAATCTACGGGGCAGTTCTACTCTGTCCTTCAGGGTCATTAAGTCACAATGGACTGGTGGCACTGGGGAAGCAGCAGTTGACCCAGAGCTGAGCCCAGACAAAATACACACGGCTTTGGAAACACGCTGCATCAGATTATCCACATTGGCAACTGTACCGACAAGGATGATGATCTTTAATGGCACTTGGCCACAGAGGTGAACAATCACAGTATCTTTAAGTATAGAGGGAAGCAGCTGGGACACAGTTCTTTCAGGTCTTCTGAGAAGATGAAGCAGCGGTCTCTCCGCCTGACCGCACATTTTCCTTACATCTGGCCTGAATCACCACTGCAGTTCTCAGAATGGACTTCCTGGCTCTGCTGATGCCAAGGAGATAAGTGAACCCATGGACCATTTGCCTCAAAATATACCAAAGCTCCAGCCCAGAATGAAGACTGTCTTTAGGCCCTTAGAAAATTGTTCTAGCATAAGAAATAATTTGTGAACAGATCCCAGAACTGGATTTTTATAAGGAACGTGAGATATAAAAAAACCAAGGTAAATGCAGTCTCTTGATCACGTTCAGACTCAAGTCTATTGGCTGTAACCAGGGTCTTCCCACCACCATGAAGTGCCGATGAATTCTCATCCTGAGCATTCTGGCGCCACCATAATGTTAACATAAGAGTAGTCGACTTGGAAACATCCTTCACATATTTCTCTGTTACTTGACAATGGCTTAAATTACATTATGAATCATAACGTGGACATGTTTTTCCCACGTGAGGTTTTGTGCAATTTTGAGAATATGTGTTTATCTTAATTTAGTCAAGTTGGGTTGGGGTTCCCACCCCCCATATCATGGGACTATGTGCTTAAGAAAATAGCAAAGCAAACTTCTACCTGCAGAGTTCCATTGATTGATTACATCTCAAAAAGGTTTGTTTGAATATATTTAAGAAGGGGTAAATATTTCTCTTAAGGGAGTGGAAAAGAAATATTGACTAATCATTCACTTTGATTGGAACTTATGTACATTGAAGACAAAGAGCTTAATGGAAAAAATGGCACCATGCTGTCTACCTTTTCTAAAGGAAGAGCAAAAATAAAGGGATTTTCTCCAGTACTCTTTTCTATAAACACGAAAGAGCAACGGAAAATGTTTGACCTCAATCACTGTTAAAAGCATTACTAGCTGATATGAAGCAAACAGGGTCATTTTTAGGTAATAACATGGAAGTCTTCTCTGACATTCAACTACACTTAATAAACAACACAAGTAGAAATCAGATTTAATACTATCACTCTGACCAGCCCTTCAGACTACAGTCACGTTGCCTGGCTGGCATCTCCTTGCTATGCCCTCTCTCCACTCAAAGACTCAGCATCCATAATCCCACCTTCTCTTCTATCGTCCATCAAATTCACTCGCACTTTCTGGAAGTGCTGGCAACCAAAAGGTACATGGTTCAAGTCCACCAGCCGCTCTGAAGAAGGAAGATGGGTAATCTCCTCCCCTTTGATTTATATCATCTACCAATCCAATGGTGTCAGTTCTGATTCGAGAGCAGTGAGTTGAATGCATAAAAATGGTGTATATGTATTTTAAAGTACAGTACTAATTAGCTTTAATTAAAGCTGATTTCACCTTTTTTAGTTTTAGAAAGTATCCCAAGGTTCACTCAGTTACTTTTGTTGTGAGTTGGGTGAATGTTTACAAAACAAACTGGGTTTTTAAGCTGTCATTTGAATACATTCGTTTGATATCGTTAGTCACCCTTTTCCCACTTCCTATAATTCTCACTTCCATCAATCCTTCTATCATACATCTTCTCACATTCTGGGCTTTATCCTTTGAGAAATGGTAATTTTAATTTTTTTATCTTATATGCTTGGTTACCTTATATAGTATGGTGTATTCAATACTGTATGACCAGCACCATGATTCAAAGGCACATCAAGTTGTCTTCATTCTTTCTTATTCATTGTACAGCTTTCACATGCACAGGTGATGATTAAAAATACCATGACTTGTGCCAGGCACACCTTAGTCTTCAAAGTGACATCCTTGCTTTTTAGCAATCTTAAGAGATCCTTTACAGCAGATTTTCCAATTGAAATATGTCATTTGATTTCCTGTTACTTCCCTGGGTGATGACTGTGGGTCCAAGCAAAGTGAAATCCTTGAAAACTTCCATCTTTTCTCAATTTATGAGCTCATGCAGATGATTCTCCAAAGAGCATCATGGTCAAAATAGACTTTTTTTTTACTGTTGTTACTGAGTGCCATAGAGTTGCAGGCAACTCATAGCAACCCTATGAACAAAAGTCCTGGACACCTCCTGTATAACTTTCGTCCTTTCTCCAGGTTCATAGGGTTTCCAGAGGCAAGCTATTATGGAAGTGGATGCCACTCCTTCTTCCAAGCTTGTTTTAATCGGGGAGCTTCACCAAACACTGTCCACCATGGGTAACCATTCTCGCATTTGACACATCAGTGTCACAGTGTTCAGCATCACAGCAACCACGAGTTACCTCTGTACAGCAAGTGGGCAGACCAGGGTTACAAGACCTAGAGGAATGTTTCACCAAAAACAATTAAAGGCTGGCCCTTTATTAGTTAAGTTGAATTATTATTTGTTTCTAAAAAAGTATTCTGGTTGTACTACTGTATGAAGATTTCAGAATTTAGCTCTTGAGAAACAATTTGTGATTTTTTGCTTTTATCATGTCCATTTTATGATGAGCATTGCCGAATGACAGAGAAGGTGTGTCATCGTCATAAGAGAAGGACAGTAGATCATCCCCCAGGAATCCTGCTCTCATGGTTACTTGACCATCTGACAAAACTCCAGGAGCCACTTTATCATTTAGGAACTCCGACAGTGCATTGTTTAAGTATTTGGTTGTGAAACCATGTGGTTTCCAGTTCAGACTCACTCAACAGCTCCAAGACAGAAAAATCCAATAATCCACTCCTGTGAAGCTGATAGCCCAGAAAACTCTATGCAGTAGTTCTACTCTGACATGACGCATTGTTCTACATCAAACTTGACTCAGCAGCACCGAACATCCGTCACTGCCGTATTACTTGCTCCATGATCAAAATAAGAGACACACTTCCTTCACCAACATGAATGTTTTTTGGGTTTGGAAAATTGCACTTCCTGACTATGTTCATGTATTGTGTGAATAAGAGAAAGGGAGGCTTTACATTCCTAACTGAGACTAGTTTGAAATCATATGACTGATTCTCCAGAAGTAACTAAAACTTTGATAAGAATGAATTCACTCTAGGTTTGGAGGACACTCTAGGACCTTTTAATTGTTAAAAGTTTGTTGTGTTTTTTTTAATTAATCAAACTGCTGTACCAAAATAATTCTAGGTTGATTTATCACTTTTCTTGGTGCAGTTGACACTTTGCCTTTAAAATTTTCTTTTTGTATATATGAAAAAAGAAAATAGACATTTTCTTCAGCCTGTGTGTCATTTTACCAGTCTTGTCATGCACTGCTCGGTGGCATCAATGATGCCCAGCTTGTTGGTCATCCACCACTGTTAACCTTTCCCAAATGTTTCTACCTTGTCTGTTGTATCAAGACTCATTCCACAAAATGCTGACAAGCTCCAGTGCCCGTGTGCAGTCTAGTTCACCTTTCCTCCTCCACTCAGGATGTTGGAGTAAGAGTCACGTAAAGCACTTCTGACACGCTGGAGATGTTCTTCAAGTCCTGCTGAAGAGCTTTAGAAGACGCCCTCTCCCATGCCAGCCACACGCTTCACTGGCATCTCATCTGAAGAGTCTTTGCAGTTGCCCGAGGGCATGTACCTCCTTGCTGTGCAGTCTCTGAGTAAAGAGGCCATCCCCATGGGCCTGCACCTCTACTGGACCTCAAGCAAAGGAAAACAAATGGGATTTTTTTGCTTAAGCAGATCATATAAATCCTCTAACATACAAAGACACCCAGGTACAGAGCTTGAGACATAATTTATAATTAATTATGAAGGTGAACCACAACTGTAATTTAGTCTGTTGGTTATGGGAGGAGCTGCTTGGCTTCAGCCCTTGGTCTTCCCATCACAGCTCTGAAGTCATAATCGAGTGTTGCTGCCAAAGCTCTAAATGTAGCTTAAGTGTAATCAGAAACTAGAGGTTGTTTCCATTTCATCACAGTGCCGTTTGGCATTGCTTCTCAAGATGTACACTCCTTGCTTCAGATTTGCTAGGAATTCCTGTGAACAGTAAGAACAATCCAGAAATTATCCCAATAGTTCTTACTAAGTTTAAAAAAAAATAGGGGCTGAATTCCATGGAAAAATCTGATCAGAATGGGGGTGACGGGGTGTACGATGAGCAGAATTTCACTTTATAAATGAAACTCAGACTTTCTGGAGTCAGTATTGCTACATGGCCCTTCAAAATGATTGTCCTGAAATAAATTTTAAGCCTTAAGATTAAAATAAAAACTAGTTGTCTTAGAACCAAATGACAGTTTAATTAGTAAAGTGTATTTTTCTTGATCATTACGTTCTTTTGAAGAATTACATATGTGGAAGCCACCATTAGGTCAAGAGCAACTGAAAGGTTACATGAGAAGCTGTATTTATATTGCTATAGTAATGTCCACATGTGTGCTGGTAGCCTAGAGGTAAGAAGCTGCACTACTAACCCAAAAAGCACATGGTTTGATTTCACCAGCTGCTCCACAGGAGAAATATGGGTAATCTCCTTCCATGGGATTTACTGCCTCTGAAAACCAACTGGAGGGTCAGCTATGGGTTGGTTCCAATTCAATAGTACTCAAAAATGACAACAACAATAGTAATACAGTAAATTTACACTACTGCTGGTAGAAGAATTTGGAAAAGGATAACAAGAATGACTACATATCTTGAAGAATGTAATCCGTGTCACAGAAATCTGTGTGAAGAAATTGTTGAATTACTTTCTCTCTTATTGTCTGTATTTTCACCAATAACAATAACAAATATTTTTTAAGAGACAAAATGAGTAATGGAGAAAATTGAGAGGGAAAGCATTTCTTTTACTTATAATTCCTTCTAAAAACAATAGTATGATCATTTCTAAGTCATATAAATACAAATTATAAATATAAACATAAATATTCAAATTACAACTCCAGTTTCAAAAGAGAAGAAATAGTGGTCAATGTTTTTATTTTGTTTCTTTAAAACAAATATGCAGAAATTATACAATGATCAAAATATTTTAATGTAGAACGTGATTTGGAACTATTTTATCTAAAACTAGGCCACCAGAGCTCCCTCAAGTGACATAGAGTACTCTATTCTAAACGAAATACACATGGAAGCTTTTCTATAATGATGAAGTGGGTGCCCACTAATCGACAGTGTAGGGAGGGCAGATGCACTGTCTTCCTTGATGTGTGTGCATGGCAAGTGGTCATAAAGTAAGTGTTGAATGAACAGGTGATTCAGTGAGCCAAACTGACTTCTTGTTGTCCAATCAATTTTTGACTCATCGTTGCTCTGTATGGTTGAGTTAGAACCGACCCATAGTTGACCCTCCAGTCGGTTTTCAGAGGAAATTAATAGCACAGAAGATTGTTCATCCTCATGTGGAGCTGCTGGTGGCCTCGAACCATGTGGCTTTGGGATTGCAGCACAGCTTCTTGCCACTTGGCCACCAGGTCTCCCATAGTGACTCACAGTCACTGTTGTTGTTA
>NW_006399822.1:10103598-10112114 GCF_000299155.1 Elephantulus edwardii
AATTGTAGAAGGCATGCAACCATAGAGAGAATGAATAATTGACTATGACTTACAAGTTATGGATTCTGAAGCCCATAGTCAGGTTTGTACTGGGGCCACACTCCCTCCCCATGGACTGCAACGGCCAAAGGCAACAGGAACCCTAAGGCAGACCCTTCCTTGGGAACTTCCCTTCCTGACCACTGACTTTGGCTCAAGAAGTTCCATTGGCTTTGCCAAATATTCCATTGACTGCACTAAATTTTAGCGTGCTGTGTAATTTACCCTCCCTCTCTCCTTCACTTGGGTCAGCGCTCCTTAGATGTTAGATGATTCCATCAGCTTCAGTAGAGTATTATGACCCTACATATATGTTGATACACATGAATCCTCTCATGTTCAATCCTGTCTTAGCAACTATTTCTTGGAGAATAAGGACTAACAAATTATTTTGTAGCTTCAAGACTGAGCAGCACTGATAATAACTGCAACATTGATAATTCTTTTTAGCCATCTTGTTGATTTACTTTACTATAAATAAACATACTACATTAAAGCTAATATCAAAGCCTCAGGAAATAATGAAAAGTGGGAGAATATAATCAGATAGATTATGGTCTCCATTTTGTTAACCAACCAACAATTGCATACATAAAAGAATGAAAAGAAAACAATAGTGTAATATCACTATAACAATAGTAGATCAATAAAATATCTAATATTTTTGTAAAGCGCCAAAAAAAATCTAATATTTTACTATAAATTCATATACATCATTAAATATGATGATGTATTTTTCAATAATCTTTGAATTATTAATAATTTGAATAAAATATTACTCGTTGGTCATTACGTATTTCTTAGATATACACTAACTTTCTACTTAAAACTTTATGAGAGTGAGTTGTTTCAGATTATAACAGTCATTGCTGAATTTGAATTTTAATCTTTCTTTTCAGCCTGAGCAATATGCATTTGAATAATTGTGCAATTGTTGAACGAAAACATTAACATCTTTAATCTAATATCAATATCCATTCATTTATAAATAGGGAAACAAATACCTACATCGTGAATGTTATTATTCTACCCTTTGATTAATATAATCCGCCTCATAAAATGCAGATGAATTTTTCAATTGCTTTAAAATATATTTTACATATTTCTGCTTACAAATAGTTTTCTTCAATAACTATGGCACTGCATTTAAAAGGAACATTTCTTCTTAAATATGATTTTGTCAATATTCTACATAATTGTTAAAATTCTATATTCTTCATACATAGTTAAATATACATGCCTCATCTTCCAAGATAAACTCTTGATTAGAGAAGCTGCTTATTTTCTATCAATCTGCCATAGTTTCTTATATATATATTTTTAAATATATATTTATATTTATATTTATATATTTAATTGTATTGGGCCCATTCCAACTCATAGCAACCCTGTGTGTGTCAGAGCAGAACTGTGCCCATAGCAGTTAGTTTTAAAATTGTGACTTGAGTGTAAGTTTACAAAGCATGTTGCTTTTTAAGTAATAATTTATGTCGAGTTCTCCACAGTGTTAATTTCGGTGCCCACAGTGTTCAATCACTCCTTCCGTGTGGTCTTGCTCTTCACCCAGGTTGTTGTTGCTGTTAAGAGCCTTCAAATCTGAACCAACTCATAGCTGGCCCTCCCAGGGGTTTTCTGAGGCTGTAAAATGCATGAAAGGAGATTGCCCAACTTTCTCCAGAGGAACAGCTGGTAGACTTAAACTGCCTGCTTTTGGGTTCGCATACCTCCACACCATTAAGCCGTCAGTGTTCCCCTGTATTAAAAAGTTTTTCTTATCTATTTATTAATTTTCTATTTCTCATTCATCTCCCTGGTAATCAGACTGTATGGTTTTCTCTGTGTGTAAACTTTTCTCTACCATTATTCACAGTAGTGAAGAGTTGAAAATAAGCCATCAAGGAATGAGTGGATAAACCATGATACATTCATGCAATGCAAAAGCGAAAAACAATTGATGAATTATTGCATAACATGGATGAATCTAGATGACATTATGTTGAGTGAAAGGAGTTAGTCACAAAAGGACAAATATAAGATCACTATCATAAAAGCTTAAGAAAAGTTTATACACAAAAACATGCTTTTAATCGCTTATTTTTCAGAAGTAGCTTTCTAAGTCATTTTTCCAAAGTTACTTTGAGAGGATTTGAACTGCCAACCATTTGCTTGGTAATTAACTGATATAATCCAGTACAACAATAACCATGCAGGGATTCTATCAGCATTGTTTTGTTTTGTTTTGAATAGAAGTCCTATTTCATTCCGGTCTCTTGATATCAATAAGCACATCAGAAGCTCAGTGTTCTACTCCATGGTGACCACCAACATGGAGTTGAAGGGACAGGATCCTTCTAAGACTATCAGTTACACATTCATTTAATTGTGTGAACAACTAGTCATTTCCTGAGCAAGGAGCTCTAGTGACATGGTGGCCAAGTCCTCAGCTACTTATTTAAAGCCATTTGAATCCACAGAAAGCCGTGACAGTTTGCCTCCATGAAGATTACAGCCCGGAAAACTCTGGGGGGGGTGGGGAGCAACTCGACTCTGTGCTATAAGGTTGATTAAGAGTTAGAGCCAATTCATGATCTTGGTATTTTTTTTTATTAATTTAGTTTGTTTATTTTTCATTTCAATGAACTTCTTGGGATTTTTAAGTAAGGAGCCGTGATGGTGCAATGGTTAAGTACTGAACTTCAAATCAAAAGATCAGCAGTTCAAATCCACCAGCTGCACCTCAGAAGACTAATGTTGCAGTTGGTTCAGAATCCATTTGACAGCATTGAACTTTCTTTTTTTAATTGCTGTGAGCAAAGGTTGGCTTACTAGAGATAGCAGGCTGAGAGTGAACAAAGTCTTCCCTAAGTAGGGAAGGGGACTGCCTTTTGAAATTAATAAAGGCTACTGTCTCTGCTGTTGTTACTGTTGTTACAATTTGTTCAGATTTTTAAAAATTCTCTGAAACTTCTTTTGCTATGGAACAGACACACATGGAATAAAATTCTGTAACATTACAAAAAAACCAAAAACAAAAACAAAACCCACCAAACAAACAACAACCAAAAAACCCCACACCAATGACGATAAATGCCTATATTTCATTATCCCTCTCTCTACAGTGGCCTTTAACTGGTTACACTATTTTCATTTCATTGTTATTAAACAAGAAAAACATGATCATCGAGTTGATACAAACACACAGCAGCCCTGTGGGACAGTGTAGAACTGTGCGAAGGGCTCTGCAGGGCTGTAAACTTCACAGAGAGATCTAGCGGAGTCGTACTGCCAACCCAGAAGCACACAGTTTGAATCTACTAGCTGCTCTGCTCTGCGACAGAAGGACGAGTAATACCCCTTGTGACTTAATGCTTCTGAAAACCTGCTGGAAGGTCAGCTATGAGTCAGTTCTGACTCAAAGTCCCCACCAACAACACCACGGCAATCTTCACGGAAGCAGACTGCCTTGTCTTCCTCCCATGCAGTGACTCTTGAGCTCAAACTACTGATCTTTGAATCTAATTTTGGCAGAAAAAGGGGAAGGGAGAAGATCACTGGGAAAGCAGAGGTTCGTGGTGGAGGGGGGCTGACGTCGTGGGAAAGGTTCAAAGAGGACTTGAAAAGACTAGGTCATAGTAGGCATAGAACAATGGTCATTAATTATATAAAATATAATGTGTGTGAATAATTATATAAAACACAAAGTACATGTGCAAAACATGATCTATGCAAACTAATAAAAAATTGTGAAGAGACCATGGAAAAAGAAGAATCACTATTTCATGTCAAATGTGTTATGGATCACATATGTAGCCTTAGAGCAAATACTATAAGTACTACTCATAAATATCTGGAGTTACATAGTTAACATTAGGAAAGTCCCTTGGAACTTCTCAGTTTAAGTTTCCCAGTGTTTAAACAGTGGTTTGTTTGGGGGTTTCCCCCCCAGTGGTTTATCATAATATGCATAAGGGACACTGCAATTCGTGATCCTTCCCCGGTTTGTTTGGAGAGGTAGAACACACACACATGATGCTCAGCACAGTGTTTGAATATCTATAAATATTTATGAGCTTAACTATGAACCTTCTCAAGGGCTAATATTTTGATAGTTCACCCATGGGTTTACTAGCACAAGCTCAAGATTCTGAGATTATAGTCAAGGAAAGGAAGAAGTGATTAATTGAGAGACAAAAAACTGAAAAGGTCAAAAATTAAAGTTTCTTTATCCTCTTGTACAAAATACGAAATGTTAGAATATATCACACCAGGAATGAAAAAAAGCAACATCCACAACCACCACCATCACCACCACCATTACTACCAACATCACCTCCATCACTACCATCACCGCCTTCATCACTACCATCACCACCTTCATCACTACCATCACCACCTGTATCACTAATAGCACCACCTCCATCAATACCATCATTACTACCAACACCACCTCCATCACTACCAGTACCACCTCCATCACCACCAGTACCACCTCCATCATCACCAACACCACTTCCATCACCACCACCACCACCTCCATCTCCACCAACACCACCTCCATCACCACCACCACCACCTCCATCAATACCATCATCACTACCAGCACTGTCATCACCACCATCACTACTTCCATCACTACCCTCATTACCACCAATACTCTCATCATCATCATCACCCTCACCACCTCCACCACTACCATCATCACTTCCATAATTACCAACACTTTTTTCTGTCATTATCAACACTTTTTTCCATCATTACCAACACAAGTACCATCACTCACTACCAACACCCCCACAACCACCACCATCTCCATCACTACCATCATTATTACCAATACTGTCATCATCACCACCATCACCACATCCATCACTACCATCATTCCTACCACCACCGTCATCATTACTACCAACACCACCACCTCCATCGTTGCCATCATCACTACCAACACTCATCATCACCACAACTACCACACAACCACTACCACTATTACCGCAACCATCACCACCTCCATCATTACCAACAACACTACCGACACCAACATCACCACCATAACCACCACCTCCATCATTACCATCATCTCTACCAACATCACCATCACCACCACCCCCCTTAGTGATATGGAATATTGCTACTATTTATAATTTACTCAAAACAAAATGAAAAATCTCCTTAAAAATTCGTTGTTCTTTCAGTTTCGTTTTTTGTTGTCAAGGGAAGAGAGTGAGAGAGGCACATGCAGGTATTTTTTTGGTTAAAAGGACAGTCTGCCTCCAACAACAAACCAACCTACTACTGTCAAGTTGATGGTCACTCAGAGTGATCAATCCCCCATCAGGCTTCTGAGGCTGTAAGTATTTACAGCAGGAGACTGCCCACCTTTTTCTCACAGAGCAGTTGGTGGATTTGAAGTGCCAGTCTTTCAGTTAGCAGTCTGTCACCTAGGCTCCTTGACAATAGCAGTATAGTGTTTCTATTTCAGTGCTATTATTATAAGCAGTTCATAGACCTAAAGGAGCCCAGCTGGTGTATTGTGTGATATATTAGGCTGCTAACCAAAACATGGGCAGTTTGACTCCACCAGCTCTTTCACGGAAGAGAGAGGAAGTGTCTCCTCCTAGAAGGATTTATAACCTCCGAGGCCCAGTGGAGCTGGAACCCCCTTGACAGCAGTGGTTTTGGTTTGCCAGATGTGAGCAACTATTAGAAGATTTCCTTTTTTAATTTTATGTTGGTTTGCTTACAAAGTTCGTATACATTGTGTTTCCCACTAACCTTCATTCACACTTTGTTTCATTCAATCATTCCCATTCATGTTTTAGAAAATTAATCATCATTGAACTACGACCACCATTATTCTGTCTTTCAAGACATTTTGGTTAGGTTTCAGCATTACTAAATCATCAAGTTTAACATCTCAACAAGGTAAACACAACCACAATCGTAAGCATATTCACCAAGGAGAAGAGAGAAATGCAATCCCCCCCTTCTTCCTTTTCTTTTAGACTTCATCCTCATTTCATCAAAATAGAAAGTTTTTAGATACTTGGCAGCTAGGTAATACACAAATTGTAATTTCTGCCTGTATTATCTGATGCCTTTGAAGCCTGAGAGTAATAAGACGTTTCATTATGCAAGGTGGACTTCTATCCAAGACCAGTGCATTCGGCCTGTGGAGGACACTTGTCCATCCTGCAGGAAACCACACGGTGGCCCAGCCTCGTAGACGGTATGATTTCTACCATTGCACTCAATCACCTTCCAATGAAAAGGAAGATGTGACGTTTATTTGTGCATGATGAACACTTCCTGTATACAGACCATGTTCATCCCAATCCCCATTTAGAAATCGCCACTAGAGGGAAAAAGGTTGCTTCCACTTACCTACAATCCTGCCCAGTACCAGGGATTTGACTGCACTGAATTCTGTACCTGACGCCAGGTGGACTTGTCTCCTTGCATTCTCGTCAACCTACACAATTGTCGCGTGTGATACCAAGAAAGGCAGGTTGTGTTGAGAAGCGGCCAAAAAAAAAAAAAAAAAAAAGCAAAGGAGAAGGGAGAGTGAAAAAAAAAAGTGGAAAAACCCCAAATCAAACCTACATGTTAATGTGGCCCCCAAAGGCTTCTAAAAACATTTAAAGAGTCTCTTAGGCCAGTATTATTTCTAAACTATTTCCATATTACTTCCAAAGCTACCTCTGTCCTTACTATTCTACACCATACAAGGAAGTCATAGTCAGTGAAACCAACCAAAAAGATACAGTAAATTATTTTTCACTTTAGTACTTTTACTTGGTTTAGTGCTTAAATCATGCAGCTAAAAATGGGATTTCTTCCCCCCCCCAACTCCCCCCATGTAGAAGGCAGAAACATTAATGCTTTTCTTCAAAAGCTAGTACGGTGAATAATTGTAATTTTTCTCCTGAGACTTACATCATTTTTTATTCTGTTATTGCATTCATTATTTTCTGGATTAAAAGTGTTGCCGCATTTATACTCATCTGATGTAAACTGGTTTCTTTGGAGAACCTGGGATCCTACAAGGCGTGTACTGTGATAAATTAGACATGTTTCCCCACTGATCTCATAAAGACAAGGAGAAAAGCTGGGCATTCTAAGTAAGCAATCAAATAGTAATATTTTGGACAAAATTTTGTTGCTTACAGAAAATCTGGCTACATGTGATATTCTCAGTATGATCTGTGGAAGAACAACTCTGAAAGGATGTGTTTGTCGTTATTCGTTATATTTATTATAAAAATTTTTGCTTTTGATCCCATATGCTCAGAGAGTGCCTTGTAAAAGGTTGCTAGCATTTAATTGGCTTCTGGCCTGTTACTGGGAGGGATCAAAGCATCCATCATTGGAAACTTGGAGAGGTTCAGGGTCAGTGAGGAAGAGGAAGACTCTCAGTGAGACGGGCAGTCACAGAGGCTTCAATCATGGGTGCAGCAGAGAGTGTGAGCATAGGGTGGGCTCTGATACACGTTTGGTCAATAGGACAGAGGGTCTCTTTGCGTTTGAGCCAACTGGACGGTGTATAGCAAGAGCTGGATTTGCTACGTTACCTCTACAAACACCTCTCCTTCTTCTCTGTTAATCTTTATGTGATGAAGTTGTCCATCCGCCATACTTTTAAAATCAAAATTAACAACATCAGGATCTTGATTTCTATTCAGCTTGTACCTGATCTGCAAACTTCCTAAAAGGAAAATAAACACATTTTCCCCCCCAGTTAGAACAGTACTTTCAAAAAATAAAAAAAGAAAATATTTATAAGGACTGTGGACTTGTGGGAAAATATTATTTCTCTAATTTTATCTTCCCCCCACCCCAACCTAATCCCATTTTTTAAAGAGACTCCTGACCTGCAACAGACCAAAAGAATTGTAAACAAATGTAGTTCTAGTAAAGATGAGAAATGGTTCCAAGCAGTCATGGGCGAAGACTTTGCAATGAGATTAAAATGAAATCACAGCTTTCAACCCAATTTACCACTAGAAGAAATGCTACCCACTTATTAGCCTGCAGAGATGTCAATTAATATACTTCACAGGATATTTTCCAATTTAACAAAGAACACACCCTAATGTGGAGATATGTTTCAAGCTCAAAATGTACAGTGAGAATAAAGGCTGAGGGCACTTTTTTTTTCCATTTTAGTATTTGATGCTCTGGGGCCATATAGGACGTAATTTATATGACACATCCACATGTTTTGTCTATTTGTTCTTCTTTCCCAATTAAGGAATTTATTTCAAAAATATTTCCTAAAATACCCCTCAAACCTCTTTATCTTTCTAAACTGGAACATGACGTAGGTAAATAGCAGGAAGGGGTTCTCCACAACCAGGTTCCAGTGGCTTCTCTGCCTACACCTTCCAGTCCGTCAGCTCCCATGACTGGACTGTACCTTCCTGTACTGTCTCACTGTCTGTAAACACAGCCGGTGTGCTATCCTGTGGAGTTCTGGGTTG